>NW_022885292.1:0-15719 GCF_011952205.1 Bombus bifarius
CTTGATTTTATTGACATACTGGATTAATCACTTCTTTAAGTTACTCGTTCTTGAAACAACATCAAAATCGTATATTGTTTCGTGCTAAAAAATCTACTAAATCCATTGACAGTGAAACGATATTTCGTATACGGTTCTTACAATAATTATTATTATTTAAGACTTAGGAAAACGTATATACAGTAGCCACGCACACTGTGCGTATTTCTGGCGCGCGTTTCCGTTCAGTGACAGTACTTCGGCGGACTGGATTGCCGAAGCGAAAGGGTTAAAAAAATACGATAAAATCACATGTAGCTCTCTATTTGTCTAGTCGCTTTTGTAGCAATATCACTATGTCCTCTGACATACTTGAGGTTTCTTACAATTCATAAATTAAATGAACAACTGTGCAAGCGAAATCGCTGCTGTAGAATCCCCGCTTCTGTAGAATCAGTCGTATGGATTTCAAAATTTAGTGTGTCGCCGGGATTAGCGTTATCCAAAGTACGCCACAGGAATAGAACATAAAGATATTTCTCAAAATTTGTTATTGCTGGTATGATATTGCTGAAATACAAGGCTGCAGTTTCGTAATGTCGTCAAAACATTCAGTTCTTTTTTGGTCAGTCACTTTTCGCGTGCTTTGTATTGCTCTGTCGAATTTGAAAGTTTCTATTACGATAGCGGATGGTGCGAAAGACGCAAGTTTCTAGTATTTTAGAGATGTCTGAACGTCAGCTGCGTGATTATGTAACAAAAAATGGAGATATCCACTGAAATATTTTAACACGCAAGAGATTTCATGTTAAGACAATACACGCAAAGTAAATACACACGAATATAATAGTATATCCCTTTCGATGTCATTCGATTTTTGTGTCATTCATTTTTTCCCCGATATATTTGAGCGATTCGAGATAAACAGGATACATTTCTAAACAATTCCTCTCAAAAGTGGCAGGAATTAATATTTTTTCTACTGAAAACAAATAACTCTGGAAATATTGAAAATGTAAAAGAATAGGAAGCTTAAAATCCGTTCACTTGTCGATGCAATGAGCAGAACAATACATATTTGCGATAACAAGAAGAATATCTCTAATGATACTGTAGTATCGGGGAGAAGGGCCCAAGAAACGTCGAGCTAACTACAGACAATGTCGCGAGAGCAGAGGCGCTGTCGGCTCCATCAATGCATTACCGGGTCCTTCAAGTAAATAGCCTTGCCGAAAAGACCTACGTGACCCTGGCTACGAGCGTCTGCAGAACACGTGTGCGGTGGGCCTAGCAAAAGACAATAGAGTGCTACAACGGCCAGAGAGTCAGTCGAGAAGCAGAGTGCGAGTTGAGCGGATACGGAGTGTGAGTCGGCGTGCGACGATATTGTAGTCGGTCCTTTTGTTATTGAATATCACTTATTAAAATACACTAAACTTTGAACTCTACCATCATCACTCGTCCTTACTCTAAGAAACCATCAGTTACTACAATACTTTTAATACATCAAAAGGCAAATACTATAAAAAGATTCGACGCGCTCTTTGAATACAGCTACTATCAAGATGTATAAACATTAGTACACATAATTAGCCTAGATCGTGTCGAAGTAGTAAGTACGTATGTACTTTTGACGAATTTTTAAATTCAAAATTCTTTTGAAATCACGTTTAAAATACAGTTATTCTTAGAATATGATTTAAAATATAATCTTCTTTTTACTTTTTGCGTAATTTATTACGTAAATCATTACTAAAGAAAGTTACTTTCCAGTTGTGTTACAAAGTAATCCACTTTGTACACAGGTATGTAATAAATTGCCAGAAACTTTGATGAGAACGAACTTTTTATTAAAAAAAGTGACATCTTTCATGTATGATTTCCTCTTCAATCTAATATTTGCTTGGTAGTAGTATATCAAATATTTTTGAGCTAAAAGTAAGTAATAAATATTCGGTAGGTTTATATGCGGAATGCATAAATAATTGTTATGAGTATTGAAAGTATTACATTTTTCTGTCTAAATCGTTTCGATTCAATTTGGAAAATCTTATTCTGCGTGTGCAATTAATACCAGCAGCATGTCAACTCTAAAGTTTCATATCACGAAAAGAGTTTATGCAAAAGACGAGTAAGAGTTAAGTTTGACATCGAGTAAAGAAAACCCAATTTGAAATTGATCTAACAGTGTTTTTCTAAATTATTTCTAGGTATTGTTCAATTTGTTCTTTTCTCAATATTGTTGGATTTAATTAACGCAGCGTCATATTTACGCTAATATCTGCTTGTTAAGCATAATTTTAATATATAATAACATGATCTATAACTCTTTACAATTTATATTTTATCATGGCATATGTTTTAGAATATTCTCCGGCTTCTTGTAATTTTTATTCATACCTATTCCACGTGTATCATGTTCTCTTTATTAACTTGAAACGTTTTACACGCACAGGTGTACGCGAGTACTATCAATTACACGTACATACAGAACTTCCTCAAGCTAATATTATCAACTCTAGAGCTATTAATAAATGTTCATAAAGGGGATACTTCTTCACGACATGTAGTTTAATAATTTATTAACACATTAACTGCCACGCGTGTTTTCAAAAAAATCTGCGTCAGGCCACGCGTACAGCAGTACCAAGCGTTCTCTGCTAGGTGCTCCTATCGATATTTTAGTAATGCGAATCGCTCAAGTGGTGGTCTCAAGAATGATCTTTCGTTTCGCTTGTTCGCTACATTAAAACCGCTAGCTGTTGTCGAATATAACGAAGGAAAGTGTGGTATAGATTATTCCGATCAAATGGTTTCTTATGCCACCATAATTAGAAAAGGAATCAAATGGTACAGAAAACTTGGCATTCAATTCCTTCTGGGAATTTCTGTTGTAAACGCTTTGACGGTTTACAAAATTGCAACAAGGAAAAATATAAATATTGGAATATTGTTATTCTATAAATTTATTATTATTATGTTATTTTTATTTATTATTATATTATTTTTTATTATTATTATATTATATTATTATTATTATTTATTATTATATACTGTTATTTTATAAATTCAGAAAGATAGTTATATTCACTGTATATACTACGTACATATATGTATAAAATATATGATTTTTTAGGAATATCTCTCTACTTTAAACTGTTACTAGCAAAGATACTTTGCAAGTAGCATTCTTATATGTTGGATTACAAGCTATTTCAATTAGCCTTGCAGTGAATATACTGTACAATATTTGTAATTTTAGCGAATGTCGTGATATTGTTCTGTAGGAGTACCAAAACATAGTCATCTTCTATTAGCAAATAAAATTCTATTTTTGATGAAATTTAGTAAAAAATATTAAAGTATCCGAGGAACAATTTCTTTTGCCTGCAAAAGTCACTTTGAGCAGGTGAAATCGAATCTTCAAGATTTTGATTAACTTGTGATGATCCGAGATACAGTAAAACTTTGCATCGCTCTATTGAAAAATATTTGTGCGCTAGGAATAAATCTCGAGTAAATAATGAGTTTGCTATTTTAAAGATAAAACGTGTAACAGGCATTACATGTAAGAAATACAATGCGGGCAAAATAACAGCTCACTTAACATTTCTGTTAATTTCTAAATACATAGGATTTTTCACCAGATATTAGCGCTTTTATTGGAACAAACAAATGAAAATGAACAATTTCGTGTAACATATTTCGGAGCCATATTGATCTGATATGTCAAACATATACATTGATATTTCGAAAATTAAAAATTATTTTCTAGAGTTGACATGTTGTTTTTCAGGTAAGTAAAATTTTTTTTAATGTATACTATATCTAATTTATTAAGTGTAATTACCAGTTATTTGCCCCACTTTTATAATTTCCTTTGTATATTATATACATTATAATCTAAAACGTATTTGTTCAACGTATTTGTCGTCCAATACCGATGATTTAGTCACAGACCGAATTTCTTTTACCTGTAAGTTCAATATTTTGGCAACTGAGACTAAATTAGAAGGTGTCCGTTTAATTTTTCTTCTACCTTTTCCATAGAAAAATGTCTGAAAGTCCAAAACAGAAAAGAGAGAAATGGTCAGAGGAGAACATGAATGGGGCTTCGAAGCTACTCTTCAAAAATAAAATGGCCCAAAGACAGGTCACTGAAGCTTTCAATGTTTCAAAAACGACGAATGTGAAGTCTGGGCACACGTCGAATGCGCAGATCAAGAAAATATTAAGTATTTTCCATACGATATACATAAAAATCAAATTTGAATAAGAATATGTATACTGACATCTAGAGGACTTTTTAAAACATTATTAACCATTTAGAGCAAAAGATCAAATAATTAAATAATTGATCGGTACTGGACGACAATTTTTCGTTTCCTACAAATTCCGACATTACTATTCTTGCACATTGTTAATTCGTCAATTCGTATTATTGAATTTCATAAAATTAATTTTCCTACTTTTATCAAGTTCCATTTGTGCTATAAAGTCACTTTGTAAATTTTCATTTTTATCAACTCTAGCACAAGGTACTGTGAGACTCTCCCCTGCATCTTAATTTGTATGTGATTCGAAATCCAAATTATTCGATATTTTTCATACCAAACTACGATAAAGATTCTTAACAACTTCTGCAAGATTACCTATACTAGCATTTATGACGTTCCTGTCTCACAAGATCAATAACCAAGCCTTTTCCTCGATTCTTTTTCTCTGATGAAACGTTAAATAGTTTTCTTTCTTCTTTCTGTCCGGATGAATTTTATCTTTTTCGTAGGTCATTGATATCTGGTCGCTTTTTTAAATTACTTTTTCCGTAGTTTTCATGTCACAATAAAGAGATTAAAAAATGCTGGATCAAAATTCTTAATGCTTTTCTCACCCACTCCGTACTGTTATCTTTCTGTTCATGTTCAAAATAGCGAATAGAGGTACATATAGAGGCGAATACTTCTGTGTTTAGTCTATTGACACCCCCTCCCTCTCGCCCCTTGATGAGGTTGACTCGTGTTAGATTACAATATCAGTTTGCCTAACAATCAGAACTACATGGAATTTTGGGGATATACAGGCTGAGTCTTCAACAGCAAACCACCTGAATAATTCTTTCAATTTTTTGAGACGCAGGGAAATGTTTGAAACAAAAGTTGTTTGGTTTCGAGGAGGCTATTACGCGATGGAAAAAGTTTTTCTCAGATGGACGCGTTTACGAGTTTTAAAGAACACTTTAATAGGCTTCGTTTTTTTTTAAGTGTAGCCGTGTAGTTTTGAATACCTATTTGTCCCATTGTTGCTCTTTTGAAGACGGATTTAAATATCGCGGTCATTTAAGGTCACTCAAGGTCATAAAACGTAGTAAAATAGTCCAATCGAACGTAATGTTTCAATATTCCGAAACAAAGGAAAATGGATTTACCATTTTCAAGATAAGCGGCCCGTTTATAAAACACCATTAAACTAGGAGACGCAATCAATTGGAGAAAAGATAAATTTTCTGTGACTACTTATCGTACTCGAATTCGACTCTACATCTTCGTTACTTTGTCGAAATTGCTATGTATAATAATTATTAATTATGAATAACGAAAGAAATCCTTAACCGAAAAATACTTCGTTATTCAGTATTCGTTGTTTAATATAATTATAAAACACCAATCAATAATAACACAGGTACTTCACAGCGAGATATTTGAATTATTCATCTAATATAAAGAATAAGAATTTTGGAACAAAAAATTAAACGGTTAGTACAAACATTCGATAATTGCACGAAAAAGTCCTCTACGTAGTTACACAGCCGTCGTGTCCACTTTGAGAAGGACAGATTTCCCTGAGGTATCGCGGAAATTTGGCGGTCCATTGCGATCGAGCAGTGTAACATGATCCAATATTATCAGTTATCGTTGAGACAATGTATCCGAGTAATCATTCAAAACTGAAAATTGCCTTATTTTAGGCTTTTTAAAATTAAATTTCCACTAACGCATTTGTAGGATTTCCCCGACTAAAATAAGATCAAACATGATATAATATGAATAATATTTAATTATCAATTATTAAGTAAGCAAATATGTTCCAAATTTTATCGTGTTTGGTGTCATTTTAACCAGTAAAACGCGAGAAACATATTAGCAAAAATTTCATTGATCAAAAATCGCAAATAAGAATCTTTCAACTTATCGCCAGTCTTTAACGAGGCTCTCTTTCTCTTTCATTCGCGTTGTCAATTTTGAGGAATAGAGTCGTTCCTACGTCTCCATAATTGTAACGTTTCAGTCCCGATTTTTGTGCAATTATCGAATGTAATTATTAAAATTGTATACACGACATATTACAAACATTGAATCGAATCTTCTTCTGCAAAACGTTATCGAACACGAAAAAACGAACACGAATAATCGAATCGAAAATTACTAAACGATCGGCTGTTGGATAAGTGTTTACTAAGAATCTGACTAAGTACACTCTCTTAAATGCAAATGACTCATTGAACTTTTTTGATATTAACTTTTTAATGAACGGCAATCCTCGAATAAAATCTTACTCAAACTGATAACATTAACAAAATATTTAAAAAATGTCAAAATCGGCGGTATCTCCTTTTTTTGTAAATATTTACCGGCTATTGAATCCATTGATTCTCGATTGCCTTATCTGTTTGCTTGTGTATATCTTTTATATATACATAGATGGATACACAAATAAGTTTCGTCTATGGCGAGATCAATTTAGCCACCTGAGTAACCAGCTATCTTTCGAATCAACAGATACAATACCGATACAATGATACGACATGCGATGTACATACTCGAAACGTTACAGATTGAATCAATGAATTAATGAATTAATGAAGAGTAGCTGCTAATCATTGGTAGGATACACGCTTGTTAAAGATCGAAGATGTCCCTGAATTAATTAGCTTTGAAATTAAAAGGTTAGGTACGTGGGAGATTTTGCGTTTGAGGAAAATTATTCGAAGATAGCAATATGGTTGATGATACGGAAGTGTAGGGGTAATAGGGTGAATGCAACGAGCAATGTATAATAAACAACTGATAATTGGTAATAATGTATAAATAATTCGTAACGATTAAGAATAGAAGCAGATAGTAATATTTAATTAGAACCCATGTTTTTTGTTTCAACTTCCAATTTATGTTCCTTTGATAGCAAAAACTAAAATAGAATTGATTATAATAAATTTTGAATATAGGAGATTGAAAATTGAAATGGTTTATCAATTGGGCTGATTTCAAACTAATCTCGTAAAAAAGTTGTAAAGAGGGGAAATATAGCTTTAAGAAATACGCAATTAGTCGAGTGTTTACGGTACGTGCCAATAACAAGACAAGCTTTTGACTTTTGGAGAAGTCGACTGTAACAAAAATATATTATATTATATTATATTATATTATATTATATATTATATATTATAGCTATAATTTTAGCAGATACTCTTTATCTATTTCGTTTTGCGTGTATTAACGTCCTCATGGTGTATCGTATAGTAATTAATGCATCAGATTATATACATATCGGTGTTTGTAGGTAACACGTTATACAGAGTGGAGAAGCAGCATCAAATTGTCACGATTGCAAAATAAAATGAGTGAACGGCTGGTGAACGAGCAAAATACTCGTACAATAACAAGTGAATGTAAAGGGAGCTCTAAATTCCAAGAAATTCCATTTTATCAGCCGAACAAAATGTATAATCTGATAACGTTTTGAGGATAGTAAGTTAGGCAGGCGAAAAAAATAGGTGTTAACGATCAAGTATAACAGATACAGTAGTAAATATTCAACAATTTTTCAACCGTAATGTATTTATACACAAATCTGCGTACTTTGTATCAAAGTTTCTGTTGAAAATGACAACGTGAGTTCGTGCTCGCCATCCATATGCAGATGCGTTAGTGATAAGAAATAGTAACTAGAGGATGATGCTAGTTACAATCGATAGATTTAATCGATAGGCTTAAGATGCTTTTTTGTTTTTATCCCTAGTTTTTGTAAGCGTGTGCAATAAAGGCTTTTTTTGGCTCAGAACGGTGTAATAGATTTATCCATTCAATAAAATAATAACTACTCTGATCTTACCTCTGAGTATAGAAATAACAACAGTTTCGATACATATATTTTTATGTACAGCATGTATAAAAAGTGTCAGGGCGTATAAGTGTCCACTAGCGTGATTTCGGAGGATCGGAGCCTCTGGATCGATTGATTCATGCAAAATTTTGTAAAAATTGACGTTTGCTGGCACCGTATGCTACTTAGCACGAGGATCAAATGGAACTTTACTGGGAAAGTATATTTGGATACCATGACGTGCAAGATATTATTCTTGTATATGTAGGATTTCTATACATTTTAATCAATTTACTTTTTTTAATCAATTTAATCCTCATTTTATCAATAAATCCAATTATTTTGCCATCTATCTCTATTACCGACTATCGAATTGTTCGTTGTTCCAAAAATGTGTTGCGCGCAATACTGGGCACTATTAAATAAATTTTCATTTAAATAATTGTTTAAATGTTAAAAGACAGAAATAAATTATTTGCAATTTCAACAAGTTTAGATATATTATTTAAAATAATGAGATTAATTGTTATTTACAAATTTTAGTTTCTATTTATTCTAAAAGAAAGCTAATAAAATCAGAATCTTTGTTTGAAAGTCTTTTTTCACGCAGTAGATAATTCTGTAATAATGTGAAATCACGCTGATTGCTCCATTCTGTTTATCACGGGCTATCCCACCTGCTAACGAAAACTTGTTGTTTTCTCGTTGATGTCACATTGCTTACTTTCTACCTGACTGCGAAATATAAACTTGTTGCGAATAATCTCGATGTAAGACCCAATGAAATTTCAACGTCATTTCTCCAGAAAACGGTTCAATTGCGACTCATAGCTTATTTTGAAAAGTTGGCAAGTTGGTCCTCGCGATGAGTAGACGTTTGTAAAACTGTATCATCCAGAGTTGTAGAATTAGGATGGTCCGGTCAAATAAGTGTATTTTTTATATACTCTGTACATATACAGGCTTTTCCAGAATAATTCCATACCGCCAGACAGGATAAGACGTCAAACAAGAAAAAAAACATTTTTCTTTTCTTCAGCTTATTTTTGCGCGTAAACTTTTTGTATTTAAAGCTAAAGTTTGAAATAGTTGTCGATACTCTGTCACACTGAATGTATTTGATTGTAAGCTAGCTCAAGCAGAAACAAAGCCTTATACAAGAAAACTTCATCCTCTTCCTTTGACTTACTTTTGCATACAGAAAAATCTGCAGTCTAAGTGTGCTATCCTGAGATTCCTTGATTATACATATCTTTTCTAAATTTTTCGTTTCTGTTAACAAAACTTCCATAAATGATAAAGTGCAGGTATTCCTAAAGGAAAAAAATGTAAAGAAACTAAAATTAACGCCCAAACACCCAAAATTTCAACATTAACCCGCCATATATATATTGTTAAATATGTAAATTCGCACGTTCGTGGGGAGACGCGATCTCGAGGAAGTGCGCCAACGGGAATCGTAAATTCCCGTTACGATTGACTAATCGACGCCACGAATCGTTCAATCCCTTATTTCTTTTGGGATAATGAGGGTAGTTAACATGAAGAGAACGCTGCTATTAACAGATTATTATATATGTCGGAGATGAAAGGAAAACCGGAGCCTTCCCTTTGCAATTTTGAGGAAGCCTTCTAATGCTTTAGCCTAGATTTTATCATAACTGTAATTAAGCAATTGTCATTTGTAATTGTTTGACATTTGTGAAAGCGAAAGTGGGTTCGAGGTGACAACTGGTCGCCGAACGTAGCCACGGTCACGGGATAAACGTTTTGCCTGACGAAGGTGTGGATCGGTTGTATTGTTCTCCCTAGAAATCACATAGAATTGTACTTTGGAGATGCTGATATAATGGGACACACGTTGTATTAGGAATCAATCTCCAGACAGAAACAGGTCGTCCCATATAACGTAATACGTTATAACGTCATCCCATATAACGTAATAAGTTATAACGTCATACCATATAACATAATACGTTATACCGTCATACCATATAACGTATTACGTTATAACGTTATAACGTTATAACATATAACGTAATACGTTATAAAGTTATATCATGTAAAGTAATACGTTATAACGTTATACCATATATCGTTACATATGTCACGACCGGCATACTTCAAATCCGACGGACTGACGATAGAGATAAAGCACTCGGCGACAATGTATATCGCGGAAGTGCCTAATGAACCATCAACATCCCAACGGTCCTTCCACCGAAGGTTCTAGAAGAAAGAGCACGTGGTAACGATCGCGGACGCCTAGCAAATGCATGGACGGTGGGGATGTTGAGGGATGACAAAAGAAAGTAATCGGATCCGATCGAAAGTAAAATCATAAGAGTCAGTCTTAGAAAGTCACGCCTAGAGTTCGGAAGTAGATTGTAAAGTGTATTGATGTTAGAAAAAAAATAAAGTTTTCTTTTTTTATTTTTTACCTCAAATTCCTTTTTTATTTTGTTATTTTACGTGACACATACATCGACACTCTGTGTTACCACAGATTTTATACGAAATAGTGAAATTGGAAATTGAATACTGTATTCAGAGTTAAAATATAATGCTATATGGAAATGAAATAGCACTTCAAAGACTTGATAGATTTCGTTAATAAAATAAAGCAAAATAAATCTTTAATTCACTCACTACGAATTTATGGTATTGATTAAAATCAATGAATGTAGAGTTACTTCCGATTAAGGGTACAACTGTTATAAATTAAGAGCATAATTACATTGAATTAATGGGAAAATGTTGTTATAAATTATTGGTATAACTGTTAAGAATTAATGATGTAATTGTTTTAGATTAATGGCTTAAATGTTATAAATTAATGGCTTAGAAGGTATAAATGAATAGCTTAAATGTTATAAATTAATAGTTTAAATGTATAAAATAACAGTTTAAATGTTGTACATTATTGGCTTAGATGTTGAAAATTAATAGCTTAAATGTTATAAATTAATGGCTTAAATGTTATAAATTAATAGTTTAAATGTTATAAATTAATGGCTTAAATATTATAAATGAATAGTTCAAATGTTATAAATTAATGGCTTAAATGTATAAAATAATAGTTCAAATATTGTAAATTAATGGCTAAGATGTTGTAAATTAATAGCCTAAATGTTATAAATTAATAACTTAAATGTATAAAATAACAGTTCAAATGTTGTAAATTAATGGCTTAGATGTTGTAAATGAATAACTTAAATGTTATAAATTAATAGCACAAATGTTGTTGAGAATTGTGGATCTTTGAAGTCGAAATAATGTTATAAGAACACTAAATTTATACTGAGGATTAATTTTAAAATAGTAATATATTTATTTCATGGACGATTTCTTATATATTCATCGATACACACTTGCACGCGTCTCAGCACTTTCTTCTATACCCGACTGTTAACCTACTGAACAGTTTACATTCATCTGTTTTCGAGACGCCGCGCACACACATACATCCACACGCTGATATTCACATACAAGTATCTCTACTACACATTTAACCCAGTCCAACACAGAAAATTATACATATCTCAACAAATGTTATAAATTAATAGTTTAGACGTTATAAATTAATTGCTTATATGTTATATATTAATGGCTTAAATGTTATAAATTAATAGCTTAAATATTATAAATTAATTTCTCAAGTATTGTAAATTAATGGCTTAGACGTTATAAATTACTAGTTACAATGTTGTTATTTGATATTTTTTTTATTTACCTTATATTTAAATTCTTCTTGGATATTCACTATCCGGAATTTCAGGCACGAAAGAGCTCGCGCGCGACTTCCGCGTTCCTTATATATCTTGACAAGGTGTCGAGATGTCAATCAAACGTTAACGATCTCTTGACATAGCAAAGGACGGGTTTTCCATTATAACAAAATCAAATTGAACAATTTCTTAATTTTTATCGTAAATTGGCGCCTTCGACGATTTAATACGGTATCCATTTTTATCATTTTAATAGTTTCTACAAACTAAGACTAAATTCACACCTCCTTGATACTAGTTTTCGACTATCAATTAGTTTGAACAAAAAGGGAAAGGAGCCTAACGGCAGTCGATGACGTTACTGTGAAATATGTTATGGTATTTAAATAATCAGCCAGATAAAATTCATATTAATCATTATATTATATTATCGATATTCGTTCATTTACTCGTTCTAATTACAAAATAAAATGTTCTCCTTTCTTGAATAACACCTACATCACCGTCTGCGATATTTAAATTTCTTATTTAATGCTTATTTAAAAGTCAGGTACCTTTTTAATTCCTCTCAAGTTAAACGAGTAAATTTACTCGTTATAGTTGTAACATAAAATGGCTATTTTCTTCAATACCACTTGCATCGCTGTACGTGATACAAATATTAATTATGTATCGAATAATATGTACCAATTGGCTGTAATCGCGGTTAGGTATTTCTTCGTTTAATCTATCAAGAGATCTATTAGGCTATTAGCGAAAGACTTATTGATTCCTCAAAGATGTATCTTAACTTAAATCTTAAAGATTAACTAAATGATTATATTTGATTAGTATTCGACAGTGTCTATCATATTCAGCCATCTTCTTTTATAATTGATACTGCTCGGATCAATTATTTTATAATAAATTGCAGATTATGCCACGGTATATTATAAGATATTTGTCTATAGCTCTTTTTTTCTAATTCATTGATTTTATTATTAGTCTCGTTGGTTTTTCCTGTGAGTATCTGCTGTACGTACATTGGAAATACATAATGGATACGTACATTATATATATATTTTAAAATATAAAAATAAAAAATTAACAATACTATTATAAATATTGCTATTATAATTAATTAATAATAATTTAATTAGATAATTAAATTAAAATAATTTATAAATATTTAACGTAATAAAATAAAATTTTTTAATAAAAAATTGAAATTTTTTAATAAAATTGATAAAAATTGAATTATCTTGTATATAAGTATATATTAATATATAATTATTAATTTTAAATATATTAATTTTAAAATCTTTATACATATATTTAATTTTATAAAAAAATTAAAATATAAATATAAATATTTTAACTTTAAATCGAAAAAAATGTATTATATATAATTAAATATTTATATATAAAAATTAATATAAATTATAAATATTTTATTATCTTGAGATATATAATTAAACTATTATTAATAATAGGTAATATTAATTTATAATTATTTATTTATTTATATATATATACCTCGGGTTTACATTAGAATTAGGGTTAGGGGCGTGAAACGAATCTTCGTTTGGGTTACACGTTGTCGTTATGCAATAGAGAAGACATTGACTAGTGCAAATACGATTACCATAGAACCGGACAAATAACCGTGGTAATTAGATACTCGAGAGACTAATGACAATGATCCTAGGTTCAATAACGAATCCGCGGGCAACGGGACGGTAGTCCTACGCACTCGCAAAAAATCTAAGTCGGATTCTGTGTTAATATTCGCTGACCTTTAGGAGTTAATCCTTTTTTGTCGATGAGACTGCAAGAGAGAGAGACTTTCCGACCCGGTGATACCCCAGAGGAAAAATATGACGGGGTGCGTCTAAGGACACGAGATCATCGGATTCGTCGGGGACATCCTACGTTCGGAAAGTAAGGGAAATTGACGTTGCTGCTAATTGGCCAATCTCCATATCGGTAGTTAGAAAAGGATGCTAGCCGCCCTTGAGGGAGGGTTGCTAGTGGGAGACGTCGTTCGTGGAAAAATAGGTCTCTCCTGTCTTCCCGTAACTGGGACAAAGACTGTGTATCTGTTGAAGGATTTTAGGTAACTAGATATTAGTGTTTATGACGGTCCTCGGGCTAGCCGATCACGTACTGTGGAGACGCGTCGACATCTGGTAAACATCCTGCCCGGAGAATAGGATCTGCGTGTGGCGAGCTACGGGACAGAAACCGTTAGAATGTTTACTGCCATGTGCCGCTACAAATCTTTCTTTTAAGGAGAGCTATAGGATTACTTAATGCCTTTGTTAGATGGAGAGTTCGTCCCGTTGACCGTGTGACACCAATTACCTCTCAGAGAAAAGACATCGACTCCCGACTGTCGGACGCCAACGCCGCGACGCATCTTAGTCCCCATCAGAGATAAGGCCCCAACCCCGACTTTCGGACTCCTTGGAATCCACACCAAACCCCCCAACATCCCCAAGCCACGGTATATATAAGCCGAGACTTCACCCAGCCCGGGGAGTTCTCGTTCTAGTTGCTGTTCTTGTACAACACCCCTTTCTCTGTTCAACGTTATTCTACTGTAAGTGCCAAAGTCATAATAAAGTTCGATAAAAGAGAATTAATAGTTGGGCTACGACTCAGCTTTCTTTTCTCTCGCAACCCAAGTATCCATTTTACGTGACATTTTGGCGATCCGTGCCAGGATCCATCAACTTCAAGAAAACGAAATTACGCATTTCGGATGCGATCGACTGCAGATCAGCTCACTTTACGTGAAAACGACTTCTACGGAAAGCGGACTACGGTCATCACCAAAACTGAAACTGGTCACGAAAAGAAGAATATTCAGGTAAAGAACTGGATTCTTTTAAATATTATCGTACTCGTCGCAATAGCTTCGCTAGTACAGACTCCAACAACAGTACAATAACCACTATGAGCAAAAAATCAGAAGACACATCTTCTGTTAGCCCTATGGCTACTGGTGTGGATCCAAGTATTCGGGCCATACTAGACGCTATGCAGAAGCAGAACGAAATCAAGTTAAGAAAACTGTTAAAGGAGACTATTAAAGAAGCTACTAGTCGGAGTTATCAGGGTAGTTTAGTTTCTAATAATTTGAACAAAAGCTTGGAGAAAACAGACGTTACTGTAGGAAATGAAGAAATGGTTTTGAAAGAATTTTCAAAAGAATTGCAGTCTAATGTAGAAAATTCTTATGAAAAGAAAGTATCAATTGACACCGCTTCACAGGATTATATTTTCATTAAAACAGACTTAATGTTTGATGTCAATAGCTCGACAGAATACCAGAAAGAGTCTGTGAAACGAAGGAAAGAAGATATTGCAGTATTGTATAATGATTTGTCACCATCTTCGTCACAAGATACTCAAAATTTACAAGAATGGTTTGACAAAAAAAGTAAAAGTTTAGGAGAAGCAGAAAAAGATCATAACAAGAAGGATAATATTTCAATGAGAAATATTTTGGACGGCGATACAAATAAAGAAAACCAAATGGAAACGAAGGAATTAGAAGCAGTTAGTAAATCAACTGCTGAAAATGATACAAAATCAATAGACAACGTTGAACAAAATATATCATTAGAATCCATACAAAAAGCAAGAGATAATGCTTACAATAATGAACATTTGCTTATAGAAGAAGACCAAATGATGACAGCGAAAAATGCGTGTGACACTACAGAATCAAAAACTTCAGCAGATCTTATGTCGAGAAATTTAGATGCTAATACACAAGAGAAGTCTTTAGAGAATAAAGATGACAAGAATCCATCTCCATCTATGTTAGTAGTAAACGGAGCAGTCGTTATAATGTTGCTGCAAAGCCTGCTACTTCGCCAAAATTTGAAGAAATTGTTTATAGTCAAACCAGACAATCAAACACAA
>NW_022885293.1:0-22294 GCF_011952205.1 Bombus bifarius
AGACGCGATCTCGAGGAAGTGCGCCAACGGGAGTCGTAAATTTCCGTTACGATTGACTAATCGACGCCACGAATCGTTCAATCCCTTATTTCTTTTGGGATAATGAGGGTAGTTAACATGAAGAGAACGCTGCTATTAACAGATTATTATATATGTCGGAGATGAAAGGAAAATCGGAGCCTTCCCTTTGCAATTTTGAGGAAGCCTTCTAATGCTTTAGCCTAGATTTTATCATAACTGTAATTAAGCAATTGTCATTTGTAATTGTTTGACATTTGTGAAAGCGAAAGTGGGTTCGAGGTGACAACTGGTCGCCGAACATAGCCACGGTCACGGGATAAACGTTTTGCCTGACGAAGGTGTGGATCGGTTGTATTGTTCTCCCTAGAAATCACATAGAATTGTACTTTGGAGATGCTGATATAATGGGACACACGTTGTATTAGGAATCAATCTCCAGACAGAAACAGGTCGTCCCATATAACGTAATACGTTATAACGTCATCCCATATAACGTAATAAGTTATAACGTCATACCATATAACATAATACGTTATACCGTCATACCATATAACGTATTACGTTATAACGTTATAACGTTATAACATATAACGTAATACGTTATAAAGTTATATCATGTAAAGTAATACGTTATAACGTTATACCATATATCGTTACATATGTCACGACCGGCATACTTCAAATCCGACGGACTGACGTTATAACGTTATACCATATATCGTTACATATGTCACGACCGGCATACTTCAAATCCGACGGACTGACGATAGAGATAAAGCACTCGGCGACAATGTATATCGCTGAAGTGCCTAATGAACCATCAACAGCCCAACGGTCCTTCCACCGAAGGTTCTAGAAGAAAGAGCACGTGGCAACGATCGCGGACGCCTAGCAAATGCATGGACGGTGGGGATGTTGAGGGATGACAAAAGAAAGTAATCGGATCCGATCGAAAGTAAAATCATAAGAGTCAGTCTTAGAAAGTCACGCCTAGAGTTCGGAAGTAGATTGTAAAGTGTATTGATGTTAGAAAAAAAACAAAGTTTTCTTTTTTTATTTTTTACCTCAAATTCCTTTTTTATTTTGTTATTTTACGTGACACATACATCGACACTCTGTGTTACCACAGATTTTATACGAAATAGTGAAATTGGAAATTGAATACTGTATTCAGAGTTAAAATATAATGCTATATGGAAATGAAACAGCACTTCAAAGACTTGATAGATTTCGTTAATAAAATAAAGCAAAATAAATCTTTAATTCACTCACTACGAATTTATGGTATTGATTAAAATCAATGAATGTAGAGTTACTTCCGATTAAGGGTACAACTGTTATAAATTAAGAGCATAATTACATTGAATTAATGGGAAAATGTTGTTATAAATTATTGGTAACTGTTAAGAATTAATGATGTAATTGTTTTAGATTAATGGCTTAAATGTTATAAATTAATGGCTTAGAAGGTATAAATGAATAGCTTAAATGTTATAAATTAATAGTTTAAATGTATAAAATAACAGTTTAAATGTTGTACATTATTGGCTTAGATGTTGAAAATTAATAGCTTAAATGTTATAAATTAATGGCTTAAATGTTATAAATTAATAGTTTAAATGTTATAAATTAATGGCTTAAATGTATAAAATAATAGTTCAAATATTGTAAATTAATGGCTAAGATGTTGTAAATTAATAGCCTAAATGTTATAAATTAATAACTTAAATGTATAAAATAACAGTTCAAATGTTGTAAATTAATGGCTTAGATGTTGTAAATTAATAACTTAAATGTTATAAATTAATAGCACAAATGTTGTTGAGAATTGTGGATCTTTGAAGTCGAAATAATGTTATAAGAACACTAAATTTATACTGAGGATTAATTTTAAAATAGTAATATATTTATTTCATGGACGATTTCTTATATATTCATCGATACACACTTGCACGCGTCTCAGCACTTTCTTCTATACCCGACTATTAACGGACTGAACAGTTTACATTCATCTGTTTTCGAGACGCCGCGCACACACATACATCCACACGCTGATATTCACATACAAGTATCTCTACTACACATTTAACCCAGTCCAACACAGAAAATTATACATATCTCAACAAATGTTATAAATTAATAGTTTAGACGTTATAAATTAATTGCTTATATGTTATATATTAATGGCTTAAATGTTATAAATTAATAGCTTAAATATTATAAATTAATTTCTCAAGTATTGTAAATTAATGGCTTAGACGTTATAAATTACTAGTTACAATGTTGTTATTTGATATTTTTTTTATTTACCTTATATTTAAATTCTTCTTGGATATTCACTATCCGGAATTTCAGGCACGAAAGAGCTCGCGCGCGACTTCCGCGTTCCTTATATATCTTGACAAGGTGTCGAGATGTCAATCAAACGTTAACGATCTCTTGACATAGCAAAGGACGGGTTTTCCATTATAACAAAATCAAATTGAACAATTTCTTAATTTTTATCGTAAATTGGCGCCTTCGACGATTTAATACGGTATCCATTTTTATCATTTTAATAGTTTCTACAAACTAAGACTAAATTCACACCTCCTTGATACTAGTTTTCGACTATCAATTAGTTTGAACAAAAAGGGAAAGGAGCCTAACGGCAGTCGATGACGTTACTGTGAAATATGTTATGGTATTTAAATAATCAGCCAGATAAAATTCATATTAATCATTATATTATATTATCGATATTCGTTCATTTACTCGTTCTAATTACAAAATAAAATGTTCTCCTTTCTTGAATAACACCTACATCACCGTCTGCGATATTTAAATTTCTTATTTAATGCTTATTTAAAAGTCAGGTACCTTTTTAATTCCTCTCAAGTTAAACGAGTAAATTTACTCGTTATAGTTGTAACATAAAATGGCTATTTTCTTCAATACCACTTGCATCGCTGTACGTGATACAAATATTAATTATGTATCGAATAATATGTACCAATTGGCTGTAATCGCGGTTAGGTATTTCTTCGTTTAATCTATCAAGAGATCTATTAGGCTATTAGCGAAAGACTTATTGATTCCTCAAAGATGTATCTTAACTTAAATCTTAAAGATTAACTAAATGATTATATTTGATTAGTATTCGACAGTGTCTATCATATTCAGCCATCTTCTTTTATAATTGATACTGCTCGGATCAATTATTTTATAATAAATTGCAGATTATGCCACAGTATATTATAAGATATTTGTCTATAGCTCTTTTTTTCTAATTCATTGATTTTATTATTAGTCTCGTTGGTTTTTCCTGTGAGTATCTGCTGTACGTACATTGGAAATACATAATGGATACGTACATTATATATATATTTTAAAATATAAAAATAAAAAATTAACAATACTATTATAAATATTGCTATTATAATTAATTAATAATAATTTAATTAGATAATTAAATTAGAATAATTTATAAATATTTAACGTAATAAAATAAAATTTTTTAATAAAAAATTGAAATTTTTTAATAAAATTGATAAAAATTGAATTATCTTGTATATAAGTATATATTAATATATAATTATTAATTTTAAATATATTAATTTTAAAATCTTTATACATATATTTAATTTTATAAAAAAATTAAAATATAAATATAAATATTTTAACTTTAAATCGAAAAAAATGTATTATATATAATTAAATATTTATATATAAAAATTAATATAAATTATAAATATTTTATTATCTTGAGATATATAATTAAACTATTATTAATAATAGGTAATATTAATTTATAATTATTTATTTATTTATATATATATACCTCGGGTTTACATTAGAATTAGGGTTAGGGGCGTGAAACGAATCTTCGTTTGGGTTACACGTTGTCGTTATGCAATAGAGAAGACATTGACTAGTGCAAATACGATTACCATAGAACCGGACAAATAACCGTGGTAATTAGATACTCGAGAGACTAATGACAATGATCCTAGGTTCAATAACGAATCCGCGGGCAACGGGACGGTAGTCCTACGCACTCGCAAAAAATCTAAGTCGGATTCTGTGTTAATATTCGCTGACCGTAAGGAGTTAATCCTTTTTTGTCGATGAGACTGCAAGAGAGAGAGACTTTCCGACCCGGTGATACCCCAGAGGAAAAATATGACGGGGTGTGTCTAAGGACACGAGATCATCGGATTCGTCGGGGACATCCTACGTTCGGAAAGTAAGGGAAATTGACGTTGCTGCTAATTGGCCAATCTCCATATCGGTAGTTAGAAAAGGATGCTAGCCGCCCTTGAGGGAGGGTTGCTAGTGGGAGACGTCGTTCGTGGAAAAATAGGTCTCTCCTGTCTTCCCGTAACTGGGACAAAGACTGTGTATCTGTTGAAGGATTTTAGGTAACTAGATATTAGTGTTTATGACGGTCCTCGGGCTAGCCGATCACGTACTGTGGAGACGCGTCGACATCTGGTAAACATCCTGCCCGGAGAATAGGATCTGCGTGTGGCGAGCTACGGGGCAGAAACCGTTTGAATGTTTACTGCCATGTGCCGCTACAAATCTTTCTTTTAAGGAGAGCTATAGGATTACTTAATGCCTTTGTTAGATGGAGAGTTCGTCCCGTTGACCGTGTGACACCAATTACCTCTCAGAGAAAAGACATCGACTCCCGACTGTCGGACGCCAACGCCGCGACGCATCTTAGTCCCCATCAGAGATAAGGCCCCAACCCCGACTTTCGGACTCCTTGGAATCCACACCAAACCCCCCAACATCCCCAAGCCACGGTGTATATAAGCCGAGACTTCACCCAGCCCGGGGAGTTCTCGTTCTAGTTGCTGTTCTTGTACAACACCCCTTTCTCTGTTCAACGTTATTCTACTGTAAGTGCCAAAGTCATAATAAAGTTCGATAAAAGAGAATTAATAGTTGGGCTACGACTCAGCTTTCTTTTCTCTCGCAACCCAAGTATCCATTTTACGTGACATTTTGGCGATCCGTGCCAGGATCCATCAACTTCAAGAAAACGAAATTACGCATTTCGGATGCGATCGACTGCAGATCAGCTCACTTTGCGTGAAAACGACTTCTACGGAAAGCGGACTACGGTCATCACCAAAACTGAAACTGGTCACGAAAAGAAGAATATTCAGGTAAAGAACTGGATTCTTTTAAATATTATCGTACTCGTCGCAATAGCTTCGCTAGTACAGACTCCAACAACAGTACAATAACCACTATGAGCAAAAAATCAGAAGACACATCTTCTGTTAGCCCTATGGCTACTGGTGTGGATCCAAGTATTCGGGCCATACTAGACGCTATGCAGAAGCAGAACGAAATCAAGTTAAGAAAACTGTTAAAGGAGACTATTAAAGAAGCTACTAGTCGGAGTTATCAGGGTAGTTTAGTTTCTAATAATTTGAACAAAAGCTTGGAGAAAACAGACGTTACTGTAGGAAATGAAGAAATGGTTTTGAAAGAATTTTCAAAAGAATTGCAGTCTAATGTAGAAAATTCTTATGAAAAGAAAGTATCAATTGACACCGCTTCACAGGATTATATTTTCATTAAAACAGACTTAATGTTTGATGTCAATAGCTCGACAGAATACCAGAAAGAGTCTGTGAAACGAAGGAAAGAAGATATTGCAGTATTGTATAATGATTTGTCACCATCTTCGTCACAAGATACTCAAAATTTACAAGAATGGTTTGACAAAAAAAGTAAAAGTTTAGGAGAAGCAGAAAAAGATCATAACAAGAAGGATAATATTTCAATGAGAAATATTTTGGACGGCGATACAAATAAAGAAAACCAAATTGAAACGAAGGAATTAGAAGCAGTTAGTAAATCAACTGCTGAAAATGATACAAAATCAATAGACAACGTTGAACAAAATATATCATTAGAATCCATACAAAAAGCAAGAGATAATGCTTACAATAATGAACATTTGCTTATAGAAGAAGACCAAATGATGACAGCGAAAAATGCGTGTGACACTACAGAATCAAAAACTTCAGCAGATCTTATGTCGAGAAATTTAGATGCTAATACACAAGAGAAGTCTTTAGAGAATAAAGATGACAAGAATCCATCTCCATCTATGTTAGTAGTAAACGGAGCAGTCGTTATAATGTTGCTGCAAAGCCTGCTACTTCGCCAAAATTTGAAGAAATTGTTTATAATCAAACCAGACAATCAAACACAAATAAAATTTTGCGAAGCGCTTTAAAGACGAAATTAATCGAAGACAAGTCTGAAATAATTAATAAACAAAAGGCATCGGAAAATGTAGAAAATAAATTTGCCAAAGAAGAAAAAAGAGGTGTTAAACAAAAATCAATTTCAGATAGTTAAAACGAAACAACTGATACTCGTCAACGAAGGGAAGTTCTTTTAACGAACACAGCTAGTGATAGCGATAGGTATAAATCTGTAGAAAATGATAATGCAGCAACGGGTGTAATAATGTAGTAGAAGATTCACAAGAATTATCTAATAAAACTAAGTTATCAGAAATAAGGATTGCACTTAACAAAATTGAATATACAAAAACTATTTTACGGAATAAAAAGAATTCATTAGAGAGAGAAAGAGGAGTAAGGAAAAAGAAGAAAATGTACAGACAGAAATTATTTCAAAAAATATATCAGATGATAAATGTGATTTGCTTTAGAAAAAAAAAATATTATCCACAAACTACATTAGGAATTTATCTATTTTAGTGAGGAGAAAGAGAAAGGATAGAGGAGTTGATCAATAGACTGTGGATTTTGAAGCGTTTATGAAAAACTTACAATTTTAATAAAATATTCAATGTAAAGTCTTTGTTATAATATTCAGATAGATAGATGAAAAAAAACTGAATTTGCATAATTACTCATGGCTTATTGATCAATCATGCGACTCGTTCAGAGGTAACTCGAGTTGTAAAGGCGACAATTTATTAAAAATGGTATATCCGACGTACGATGCATTTGCTCGTGTTAAACTATTTAAATAAGTATAAAAATCACGCGAAAAAAAATCTACTGAGAATAATGTTGAACTAGTTAATAATAATAAATCATATAGTGAAACACAAACCTTAAATCAAGATTTTAAGTTCAAAAAAAAAAAAAGAAAAAAAGAAGAAAGAAGTTGATAAAATGACAGCAACATGTAGCAGCAGGCGAGAGAAAATAAGCCAAATTTCTAAAAGAAGAAACGATGCTCAAGAACTCGAAATTTCTCGAGTGGATATGCTAAACAACGAATTTAATGAACAGTTGAAAGAACGTGAAACAGCAATAGAAGACTTACATCAAATGTTAAAGCATCAATCGGAAATTCATAAAGTTACCTTAAATGAAGCAAGTTTGAAAATAGGAGAACTCTCTGATAAAATTAAATGTTTTAAAGGAAAAGATAGCCAGATACCGAAACGTAATGAATTACTCGAAGAAGAACAGAATAAATGGAGAAATTTAGAAAAAATGATTACAGAAAAACTTGAAGAAGAAAAATCCCGTTAGGAAACAGCTGAAGACGAAGTGAGAAAGCTTTCCAAATATAACGAGCAACTTCTAAAAGATTATCAAGAAATCCATAAAAAAAAAAAAGAGAGAAAGGAAATACGCTGAGGTTGTTCATCATAATCACAGGTAAAGAATTAAACATGTACCTCAACTGAAAGATAAAATCAATCGACAGGATTTATATGCGAAGAACATAAGAACACAATATATAGAACAGCACAAGATGATCGAAAAATTGAGAGCAAAAGGAAAACGTGTGCATAATAAAGGTAAAGAGAACACATAATGTATCTTCACCAGGGGCGCATGATCCAAAATTAAATAATAAAATAAAAGGTTTTGTTACTGAAAAGTTAGAGAGATTTCATGACAACAAAAGCATTGCCTGTGCAGAGTGCAGTGTATCAATGTGCACTAAAAATGCAAGCAACGTGACGATTACTTTTAGAACACCACAAGCACCACGAAAACACAATCAAGACCAAACAAGATCAAGTTCAAAAGTGAAGTTACGTGAGCTTATTACTGCTAACGACCAAAAATTGAATTACGATCCCGAGCATCAACTCGCTGATCTTCAAGTAGAATGTTCCGACAAAAACAGGACGACACAAGATTTCGAGAAGCACATAGAGGACATGAAGGAGGAAGTGCAAAAATTAGAATTGCAACTCGACGAGTTACAAAAAAAAAAACACACACACACACGCACGTAAAAAGAGTTCAATCTTTTGGAATACAAATTGAAGAACTAACAATAAAATTAGAAGAAATAACATAAGTCACAAATATGAACTTGACTTGCTGGAACAAAAAAAAAAGGCCAAACTTAATTCATGTGTTAGTAATTCAATGGAGGAACGTGAAGCTGGAGCTAAAGATGCAAAAGAGATAAAATGTAGTTCTTGAACCACAAGGACAAATAATCTGCCCTTCAATGTGAACTAGACGAACTAAAGGGTGAATATGAAAAAATGGGTGATTTTGGATATAAATATGAAGAAGAAACTAATAAATTGAAACTGGATTTTAGTAAAGTAAAAGATATGAACGAACAAAATAATTTTCTTAGAAAAGAACTGGAAAACGTCCAAAAACTTTCCAAAGATGTTAATAATCGCTTACTCGAGGCGAACCAAGAATGAAAAGATTCACATAGAAAACACACTCTTATTTGAAAATTGAAAAAAAAGAAAAAAAAACATCAGGAAGAATTAGGTGATATAATAAAACTTCATGATGAAGAAAAATATAAACTGATACAGCATTGGTGTTCTGTAGAATGTCAAACTGCCATAAAGGGTTACATTGATGGAAAAGTGCAGTAAATATTTAAATAACAATCCATGACTTCTTAAGTAATTGTAACAATCTTGATGTTTTACTATGGAACAACTAGATGAAGTGCACAGTGACATTAATAAAGTAGAATCATCGATAAAAGTAGATGTATCTTCTTCATTAATATCAGAATCAACGACTGATATTATAAAGAATGCGCATGATATTCCAGATAATCAAAAAAAAAAAAAAATAAGTCACAGGAATGTACAGATAATACAATTCAAGATGGTTTAGTAGTAAATAAATGTGATGTAACAGATTTAAATAAAAACAAAAAAAAATTTTTAAAGTAAGGAAAGTAGTGAGACAGAGAGCATAAAGAACGCTGCGATTAATGAAGTAGAACAAAAAATAATAAATAAGGACCCACAAATTGATGATCAATATAAAAAAAAAAAAAAAAAGATGAGAAATTTCAAGAAGAGCAAGCAGAGAATACAACTGAGATTGGAGATCATTCAAGATATGCAGGTGACACATCTTTAGATAAAGAAAGTACGAACGATGTTGAAATATTTAATACAAATGAGGGTGAACAAAACATTGAGAAACACAACGTTTGTACAGTGTTAAATATAGATACAGTTAGTGTTACTAATGCTCAGTGTCAAGCATTAATTAAAACACTTGGTGAAACTTTTGATGATAAAGCCCAAACATTGCATGTAACGGATACAGACACAGATTTGTCTAAACTAGTTGATAGTAGTTCAGAAGTAATGGTACTGACTGTAGAAACTACTATATATTAATGATATGAATGAAAGTACAGAAGAAAATATTGTTTTAACTGTACATGAAAAGGATGCTGTTGTAAATTCCAATGAAGAAAAAAAAATGTTTCTGCAGAACAAAAAGGAATGAAGAACGCTGAAATTGTAAATGAAGAATTTAATTCGATAGGTTAAGCACGAGAAAGTGATGGAACAATTATAGAAGTAATTTCAACAGAAATTGTGGCCCAAGAAGTTTCTGAAAATTGTAGCCAGAAATACAATTATGACATATTAAATCATACAAAGACAAGAAACGATTCTATAACTCCTATTACCTCAGGAGTAATTAGTGATCTAGAAACTGCAGATGACATTGATATTAAAGAAAAGAATAACAAGAAACAACAAATGGAAATGGCAAGATTGATCTTTTGATAGTTCACATAAAATTAATGTAGAAAAGAAAATTATTCATAATAAAATTGTCGTACTTATACATGTTGCTAATACAGAAGGAAGGAATAAATCTATAAGTGAAGCAGATAAAGTGCGCATAACTAACAAAAGAAGTGTCATTCAGGATATCTTTGATGATTGGGGCATTGAAAATGCAGAAGATGACAGTCAGTCGGTATCCAAAGCTCCAGATACTGTGGAAATTGAATTGAAAAGTTTACTAAATGACACAAAAACACGAACTATAGAGGAAAGCACAGTTGTACTGGTTGAAGAAGAAATTACATGCATGGAAAAAGAACCAGTTGTAGATGCTGAAAAGGCTTTAGAAGTTGCTAAACAAAACAAAGAAATGCAAGTATCAAAGGAACAACTGGATAACAATCAAACTATAAAGAAACAACAAGATAGTATAAAACCATTACTCAAAGACCACTAACTCATTCTATATCACAGGCTGTTAGAAAGTCTACAAAGATTCAACACGTGATACTGCGGCATTTCGTCAAACTTAGCAAATTATCCCTATTAATCGTAGTCGAAATTTAACCAGCCAACAACCTTCACAGGTTGAAATAGCAAAAGCATATACCACGACGAAGAAGAACAAGTACAAGTCGAGCCAGTCAGAGTCCAATTCCATCGCTCCATACTGAGGAAACACTAAGATTTTGGAGGACCAAAATCAATCTAAAGAGGGGGGTATGTGACATCAATCACATCTCAACCTACATCAGTGATAATACATCGACGGTCGACTTTCGAACACTTTTGGACACATCACCACCTTATCATCATAGCATACACCAAGACTGTGAGGCACCTTAGTCCACATCAGAGATAGGATATGGACCCCCGACCTTTGGACACTTTTGGATACATCACCACCTTATCATCATAGCATACACCAAGGCTGTGATGCACCAAAGTCCACATCAGAGATAGGATATGGACCCCCGACCTTCGGACACTTTTCTACATCATAACCTACACCTATCCCCTCAACATCCTAAAACCAAAACGTATATAAACCGAGACTTCACCCAGCTCGGCCAGTTCTTGTTCCTCTTCTAGTTGCTGTACTCATACAACCCCTATTCTCCGGTTCGGTGTTATTTTGTAAGTGTTTATAATAAAGTTTTATAAAGGAAAATAAGTAGTTGGGTTACGACTCAGCCTTCTTACTACCACCCAAGTACCAACTTTACGTGACAGGAGCCGCCTCGTACCTAAGACTGATAATATAGGACTTGGGTTAAGTAGTAGAAAGGTAGTCGCGATACACTGTGTGGTTTTTAATAGTTCTTACACACGGTGTGTACGCGAACCTTTCCCACCAAACTAGATTAAGAGTGGGGCCGCTCCACTGGGATACGTCGCAAGAGAGGGTAGGAGATCAGACCGGCCTTGGATACAGTGTCCGGCCGTGGGAGGGAGGAATCCGTCTTCAATGTCTCTGCCATGTACATAGCTTTGTTTCCCCCTCCTTCCATTGTGTCTAAGGCATGAGCCTGCTAGGTAAGCCTTACTGATGAGTCCACCAGCAGGCTCTGGACGAAAC
The DNA here is from genome assembly GCF_011952205.1 of Bombus bifarius. Taxonomy (NCBI): domain Eukaryota; kingdom Metazoa; phylum Arthropoda; class Insecta; order Hymenoptera; family Apidae; genus Bombus; species Bombus bifarius. The sequence continues at coordinate 11,625 of NW_022885293.1, forward strand.
ACACTTTTTTTCTTCTTTTTCTCCGTCTTCCTTCATATATCCGTGATAATTGTAGCCTGCTGGCTGTAGGTGTCGCTTGCCGGGGTGTAGTACTGCTATATTTCCTTCTTATTTAGATGTCGTGGAAGAAAAATCGGACTTTGGAAGAGTACGAGGCGTCGGGATTTGAACCCGGGATCCGAACGTTTGTACTCTATGGCGCTAACCACTGCGCTGCCGTCGTCCGACACTAGTTGGTTTCGAGTGGTGAGATTTGCGTTCTCGTGTGCCGCCACGAGAGGAAATCTCAGTGTGGGTGTGCTTTCTGAACGAAGAACGCGGATTCGTTGTTCACACTTTTCGTTAGGAAAGTGAGGGTGCCCATTGATTATAGCCAACGTTAATGAATGAAGATAGGAGGAGGAAGCCTCCTACCAACGTGGCTCGTGGGTGACATTGTTTATTGGAAAAATAACTACCCGCTTTCTCCGTTATTTGTAAGAGTGCGCAATAAACCTAAGCATTGTTCTAAGGACCATCCATAAACCGAAAACACTTACAGGGTTAGAGATTCCTTCAAGCTATTAAGATTACGTCAAAGGATTCAGTTTATAGGATATAGTATGTAGTAGATCAGTATATAGTATAAAGTTTCAGACGGCGCACGGACCATCGTACGCGCCGTAACAGAGAGAGTTATAAGAATATACATAAAATGTAATTAAACATCGCAAAAGTAACTTAATTAGAAATGACTAGAATGTATGATGTATAATATAATGAATTCAAATTGTCTAAAAAATATTACAAATTTATAGAGATTTTACTATAAAATGTTTTTAACAGAAGCTGATACAGTTATATAGCATTTTCAAGCATTTACGAACATTAATGTACGAATTTGAAATTAGCAATATTGAAGCGCGGTACTCGGAAAGACGAATGTACATGGATAATTGTATGCACTAATCAACGATACGGTTATAATTGCATGCTTGATAGAAAAATATCATCGTAAAATTGATATGATTTCATGGAAACGCGTCTAACTTGGTATCTCGAAAGTATCTTAAGCAAACTAATTAGCGTGCCTGTTATGTCTTTTAAAATGTAAATTAACATGTAACAAAGAAACCTTCATCAATTTGATTCGCTTCAAACTGCGCAAATAAGTAGTATAAATAATATTTGTGATAGATTTGGCATCAATTCCATGTTTCCTTTAATATTTGCCTTTAGAAAGTCCAATTCGTTTCACGATTATACAAATTACTAAAAAAATGTCTATATTAGTAATTTATTTATTTTGCATTAATCGTGACATGTTAGTTGCATTATGTTATATGTAAACTACCACAGAGGAAAAATGATAATCTTTCAGTTATTAGTTTTCTGATTTTAATGTCATTTTATGAGTACTTTAACACGAGGTACTTGTAAATGAAAACAACCAATTAGGTCTAAAAACATAAGCCTGTTACCAAGACTCTTATTAAATTGAACAAGCTTTTCAAAAATCGAACGTGTATATTAACGCGAACTTATTATTTGACTGATTTGACTGATTTGACTGACATCCGAAATTGGTGAGATCATATGAAATTTTGCTTTTCGCGGTTCGGTGTATAAGAACGCGTCACCGATTGCTCAACTTTCGATATAAAAAGCGGATCAAGTCTACCGGATTATCCTACAGACACGCATTAATTCGTAAGAGTTAGTCATCATCTGGATAATAATTATCTGAAGAAACTTTCAACGTGAAAATATAAAATTTTCATTGATTACATATTGCGTTCGCCATAATTGAAAAAATGGTAAACCTTCGATCTCATCTTTCTAATACACATTTTCTTTACCTCGTGATAAATAAATTCTTGGAAATTTAGGAAAATTTTCAGTGATCATTTTAAGGAATTTGACAAATTTCCAACGAGACTATGTGACACCGTTAGGTAAAAGTGATTCAAATGTAGTAGCGATATTAAACGAGAAATCTATAAAGGTGTCATTAGAAATTCTAAGAATGTCTCTGCATCTTCATCTTAGGTATTACGCCAATAGTATTCATTACCGTGATGTAATATTTATCATGCTTATTTTGTACGTAAAACGAATCGTTGGAATATTCCCGAAGCTAACGAAGCATTTCCCAAAAGTTAAACCGAAGAAATTAACGCGAATAGTTAAGTGAAATTTTTCCATTAACTTGCTGACCAACCGGCAAATAAAAAATCATAAAAATTGTTTCAATGTGTTGAGGTCACGCATAACTTCTTTTTTCATTGACGATTACCAAACAGGTAAAATTTCGAAATTGTACGAAGGCCACGTGACCAGATCGTATTGGAATTTGAAGTGCATGGAAAAAGACAACTCGAAGTACAAACCTTGAGCTGTACTACTCGAAGTACAAACGTGAACTAATGGATGCAGAAAAGCAATTAACGCCAAACATCCGAACAGCATCTTGGAGCCCGTCATTGTTCTGAAATAAAAGAAGTGACGAATTAAAAAGACGCAGGACTAATAATAATAAAGGAAACTTAGTTCGTATTATAAATTGAATTTACATCAGAAAAGAAGCACGATCAAGCGAAACAGATCGTAGAAATGACAAATATCATCGATATACGTTTCAGTGTAATTTCACTTTTGAAAATTATTTAGTTTAATACGATCGTATTCATCGCTCTGAAACTTTCATTGTGCTGCAATTTGTGCTGCGTCTTTTTAATTTCTCTATCTTTCTGTGTTTTCGGAAAAATTACTTGAAAGATTAAGAATTGCTTGCCTTATTTTATTTTCGATTAGTTAGGATTTGATTATTCCAGGTAAGCTTTATTATTTATAACAGGTTTTATCACTTGTTTATTATTTAGGAGTTTGTTATTTTAGGATTAGTACCTTTTAGGATTTCTTATCCTTCGAGTTTCTGTTTCAGATATCTAGGTCTATTTCAAGATGTTTTATTACATTAGGATTATTTATTCGATTAAGATAATTTAAGAGTTTCACAATGTACAAAGAAATAATCGCGTGAAATTTAGATTTATGCTTTAAACGTATTAAACACGCGGTAATTTCAATGTCTATAGCCTCGAACGTGTTCTGATTAGTTGTGTCATTGTCTGTGACATTGAAATCACAAAAATCCATTGCAAGTGTGCTGTCATGCAATGTGGATGTAATTGGGTTTTTTGGGTATTTCCTGTATCATCTGATTTGTACAGTACTATTTTAACGCAAGGACAGGAAAGTTATTATATATTTCCCGTCCATTATTTGAATCGTTGTGAAGTGTAACGAATTATATTCGATTCGAGGAGATGTTAATGAATTACCCATTTCATATGTAATTACATGGAAATAAAAATCATTGCAAAAATAATTGATCTAATGACAACGGAATTTCCAATATTTTTTTGTTTCGTCACGTCTTTTTCATAATATATCTTTTATAGGTACGTGATTTATTAATCGTTCGAATGGAAATAATTATTCGTATAATATTCAAATGATTCTAGCCATAAAATAAATTAAAACGATACCTGTAATGCAATCTGCGTATGACGTCAACCTCGATCTATGCTTATACAAGAAATTTTATCAATCAATGACTAGATATACAATAATCAAATGTTATAAAATTTCCTGAAAACCTTTAGGTGTTAATATCTTTAATATTTGCAAGTTATTGTTTAGCGCTAATTAGTTAGAATGTAACAAGTGGTGTACCAGAATTGAGATAATTAAGCCACACGAACAATCTTATTTAGATCTTTTTAATTTTTTAATTCTCTTTTGCTCTAATACTTCGTAAAATTAATCTTCATTAGCTACTACACTTCATAGAATAACAAGAGATAATTTTTCTTATATAACGTTTCATTCATAAAATCTATCATTAAAGTATATCTTCATAAAAATATCATTCCATACTAACGGTATATTTGGTGTCATACGAGATAACAGTTACCAGTGATGACATATGTAACTTTATAAAGATATCTCATTTTATTATATATTAAAAGAATGTACTCATTGCTGCTATATTTCAGATGAAAAAAAGGAGGCAATGATTTTACAGTAAAATCGTTCGTTTACAACTGATTCATTTACATTTCATGATAATACTGTGCATTCTGAATATGCTATGATTTGGTTTAAAATAATAAATAGTCCATTCTTGCATACTATTGCTCCAACTTTACTTGTATTTTCGATATTGGTATAAATAGAAAGACAATTAATGTCGTTCGAGTCTATTTTCGGATCATTTATATTACGTTTAATCCATATAGTTATTATATGAGACATAGTATCGTAAAATTTGGAAGAATAAAACGTTCGTACAGGATGTACATTTTATAAGAACTCCAACAAATCTGCGTGTACACCTAAAATACAAACTGATAGTGATTGTTCATAAGTTTATATACATTATCTAATGTCAATCGAAGGTATCAATTCTTTTTCTCCATAAGAGTACTTTTTCATTTATATGTGTTCAAAAATACACGTGTTCAACCGTGAAGCATATGTCACCTACAACGAAAAAGAGTTTTCCTATACTTAATATTTCCTTTATATACCTATGAAAGTCTATTCTTCGCGTAGTATGAAATTATGAATAAATCTGGAATATTGTTCAATCTGAAAAGAAAAATAACTTATTGACATCATTCATTGATACGAGATTCAGAATGTTTGTTTTGTCTTGCAGAAAAAGAAGGCAGCCCTTTCTTTTAATGTGAAATAGAAAGCGAAAATTTGAAAACAGATTTTTTGGAAATTTACTTGCAAATATCGTTTTCAATATCGTGATTTTCTTCCCAATGGTACTGTACTTTCAAATTTTCCAGTATCCCTCTAAAAACAAAAAGTCGAACCTCGTTATTATTAACGTAGGCATTACAAGGAAGAGAAGTATTAGAAAGCAGCTCCTTTTTATTATGGATTTCTTTATAATCGTGTAAATAAGAAATTCCGGAAATTTTTTCCTCAAGAATTTAATTCTTGTGTTTTGATTGATAATTATTACACTGCATACTAACTTTTCGCATACTGTTCGCGTCTAACAATTTCCTAATAATAACTACTTCAAAATTACATATGTTCTTGCACGAATTCAAAAGTACGTATGATACAATTACAATTGATTCTAAAATAATAATTATTTAAAGATATTAAGATACTAATTAAACGTTTCACTATATTTCAAAATCTGGAACAACAAATTTTTATTTATAAAAAATGAAACTGTCGTTATATATTCTTTGTCATGATGCTATTTCTTATTACCATGTCGACATTTTTTAAAATTCATTTTGTTATCTCTACGCAATATGAAAATTCATATACTGCTTAATATTTTTTCATATTATCCATCCACCGCATGATATCTCCTGAAAAATCAAAATATTAATGTTATATTATTACAATGCTTCTTAAATTTCAATTTTTGACAAATTTGAAATCCAATATATTTTGCACAATTATTATTTATCAAAAAATTCTAAGTTAGTAACTTTCTTTTCAAATGGCAAATAACATATACTTTGACTTACCTGTAACTTTTTGCTCATAATCATCATTTCCTCTTATAGAACATCATTATTGTTCTTATAATTACTACCAGTGTCATAGATATTGTAGTGGCTACAACTGAATTAATAGAAAATGACAAATAACTGTGTATAACACTAACACATAACTGTGTATAACAATGACACATAACTTTTACTTACATATCAGTCGATAAGGGATTACTGTGATATCCTGTTGATGTTTCTTAAGGCACTTGATTAGGTGCGATACGGTATCATTCCTTATGGTATACTGTAGATAAGTATTTTAGAAAATGACAAGAATAAATCTAAATTATTCAGAGGTTCCAGTTTCGGCTTAGACATAAATACAGGACCATTTGCAAAGAAGAAAGGGTGCGTTTCTACAGCCTCGTTATAGTAACCATGAATACCAATCTCTGAATTACTGGTTACTAAACATAAATATCCTATAAAATTTAATATATTTCTTTCATTTTTAATACATACATGAGTTAGTAGTTCTAAATTATGAATCATCCTACCTGTGATATTACACTTTTCCTTATAATATCATCACTCAAGTGAACAACATTAAGATCATGTAAACCATGTCATCCTATCTTACTGTGAAGATACTTAGTTATGTTATCTAACATTATAAAAATATCATCAAATTCAAGTCCTTTTATTCACATCACATGGTCACGACGATCTGGTTCTTCGTTATATAATGTTCTAAAATTTGTCGTACATATAGGATGTACAAACCGTGATATCAAGGTATCAGTTCTTCCTTCCCAAGGGACAGTTTCATTAAAATTCTGATAGAATTAAAAATTAATTATTAATATTCTAACAATCATATATGTTAAATACATTATAGTCAACGATATATACCTGAGCGAATGTAGGGGTGATTCCTTGATAATTATAAATGTCATCAGCCCACATCATTGTGCCACTTCTTTGTACTCCAGCCTCTAGATTAACAGCCTAAACAAACATACAAAATTTTATAGAAGCTGTACAAAATATAGTATATCTGCGCAATATTGAAGCGTTCAAGGGGATATAAAGGTAATGTACATCACATACACGTGTACTCTCATGCAACAAAATACAATTAGATTTAATAGTATAAGCTCTTTTATTCATCATAATAGATTGGAAATTTAAGTGTCTTACGAGGGTGAGTAGAAAGTTACCCGCTCTGTCGGTGTAGAATTTATTTTAAGCAATTGTCAAAAAAGACATACATCATTTTTTGACATAATCACTCAATTTCTGTATACACTTTGTCCATTTGCCGAAGGACCTTCGTATTTTCTCATTAAAAAATGTTTTGGGCTGAGCTGCGAACCACGAATGCATCGTGGTCTTCACCTTTTCATCAGCTTTTTCGGCATCCATCTCGCACAAACTTTTTAAAACCCAAATCTGTCGTGCGCTATTGCATAAGCAGAGCCGTGGCTGATTTGCAAATGATTTGCCACATTATCCAGCGTCACTCGTCTATTCCATAGAGCATAAGTTCATGAGCACGTTCAATGTTGTCATCGTGGATGTGGACGGGCGTCCAGCTGTTTCTTCATAACACTTGTGCGATCTTCTTTGAACTTTTGTGCCCATTCAAACACACTTCGTGACAAAACACTTTCTCCATAATGTGCATTAAATCTTTGATAAATATAGGCATCAATCATAACCTCCGACCACAAGAAACGAATCACAGCATCCTGCACTGTTTTCCTGCAAATCACCATTGCAAAGCGCCATTACTCGCGCAACGGTCACAAACGAATTGACGTAACACAATGAAACCTACGCAGCAGCACTGAACAGATATTGACGTCATACGAAGAGTGCAGATGGATCAATACGGTCGACAGAAGTTTTAACTATCTGGAGTGCGGATAAATTTTTACCGAGAGTCGTATAGGAATCTATAATCTGTAAGTACACCTTTGGCTGAATGGAAATTTCTCTTACATATAGTCAAAAATGCAGAAACAGTGTATTGAATTGGAAAGTGATAAAAAATAAGCGAAGTTTCGAGGTTGCATGTGATTGCATGAGTACACAGGACGTTTTTAGCGAATAAAAAATAATTTTGAAAGACACGAGACTTATCTTGTATTTTATGCACTCTCTGTGTCCGAATCTCCAGAAGCTCTCTATCTTATGAAGTGTTTTAGATTAGCCGGAAAATTTTGTATGTACATGCAAGAAGTATACGATCTAAGTGGAATATTCCATTATTCTCTTGATACAACAGAAACGAAATTTACAGAACTTCTCAGAAAGTTGGTTTATTATTACCAAATTAATAGAATTAATATACGTTTATCATCTTTACATACCTCAGTCGTGGAGGTTTATCGTGCGTAAAAAATTAGTGTCGTTTCAAAGTTACATTTCGTACATTTTAAGCCTATAATTTGTAACGTACAAAACAATGTAAGTTTGAGCTGTTTCTTATCTCCACAATAAGAAAATCCAACTTTACGTTTTTTACACAATGATATTTATGGAACAGTAATATCATATTATTGCATCGCTTGGAGAATGAAGTCAAGGTACGATGTGACCCTAGTGTAAACGCTGGGATAGCCAGCTGTGCCGCACTTATAAGCGTAAGACACAATACCTATTAAATACGAGGTTAATTCATGTTGTATCAGCAGTGGTCCGCCGCGGTCAGCCTGAAAGGATCGTTAAATTTTTAATCAAAGATACTGAAATATATCGATCGAATTGTATTGAAATTATACTTGTATACAGTAATAATCTTCTATTGATTTGTGTATTGAAATACTCCAATTTATAATGTACATGTTATATGTATTTTGAGCAAAACTAAGATTAGAAGGAAATTAGATTAAATACCATAATGAGGTGTGAGAAGTGGGAAAAACTATGGAATTGTATTTATCTATTATTTCTAATGCTTAAGACGTCGATTTGATGTTAATTCGAATTGACGTGTCTTCAGATACCGTATAGTTTGTAGTAACTCTGTAACTTAATTACCGTACAAGAATCCTCTCCACCCTGAGCATGTTCGGCGCATATTATACCATCAGTGATATCAGGTGCATTAGGAAATTTGGAATAAGCTATTTTGCATTCGGCGTTCTTAATCACTGGCATTTGTACTTCCATTAATGCATTACGTCGTGGTTGTCCTACGAAGAAGATAACAAAGATATTTAAGACTGAAACTGTTTAATTTTATTATAAAATTGATATCACTTACTATATCTTAATGCTCCCTATGCAGCAACAAGGGGGTTATAGCCGACGAAGTTGCTCTTTCGTAGGGGCTCTTTCGTACAAATGGGATATACGTACCCTGAAAAATAAAAAAATAAATGAAAATGCCTGAAACGAATGACCAAAAGTATAAGAAAGAATTGTACACGCTTTATGACACAATATATGTGTACAGTAAGAAATTTCAGGATATGATACTTCAGTAATACTCAATAGCATATATATATATTTCAGGACTTACTCGAAAATGGCACCTCCTGCATCAATGTAAGAATGGCAATATTATGATTGTGTATGTTTTCTATTCCATCCATATGTGCACAATGTGCTGCGGTCAAAACATGCCTAGCCGATATCAGGGAACCTCTGCACTTCCATAGTGGTTTGTCTGGGTTTCGGGGATTACGAAAACCTAATGCAGCGATCCATGGCCAAGCGCCTAAAATGCAATAGTCATAGTTGTTAATATACATAATTTTTTCTCACATAACGAGTAACAACGATTATTACCTATTCGATATTCGATCATACAACAGACGATAAGTACATACGTACAAATACTCTGAAATAGAGATTTGATAAAGACAGAAATTAAATTTTTATTCCAGTGGAATACAAATTATTAAATAATTCTATATAATTTCTATTTGAACTATACTGAACTATAAAGTTCAAACGTGTAATTTCTGCACTAACAGTTTTTGATCTCTATCCATATTATTACTCCTATATCAATTTTTTATTTCAAGCAAAAAGATACTCTTCCTAACATGAAGTAAAAGAAAGAAATTATTTAAGTTAATAAGTAAAGTTACTACCGATAAAATCATAGCATTATTATTTAGTCTAATTGAAATGTACATTGATGTGCTGTTTAATGCCTTTAAAGTTCATTCTTTGCAGTCAATGGCTTATTATTAATCGGAAAGAAAGATATAAAACGCACCAAGTTCAGCTGGTTTACCATCGACCAGCCTGGTATGAGAGACGTTGCTAAAACCACAGTATGGTGGTCGCCAAGCCTTATACTTATACACAGTTTTTGTTAAAATTTCTCTCTTCTCTTTGTTTGGATCGTCCGGACAGCAAACGATCGTAACATTGCCCTGGTATCTGCACACTGATCGTCTATAAAAATCGGTGGCTGTACGGTACTGTATCTGCCATATTTCTTGCAGAGGTTTACATTTTCTGTAGTCAAGGCACCTGCCTTCTTGATTGTCCGGTGTGGTACATGCTGGATCAAACAATTTTAAAACATTTATACAGTTCAAAGATGCGTAAGAAAGCGACACCGATTACTCAACTTTCGAAGTAAAAAGCCGATCAAGTCCACCGGATTGCCCTACAGATACGTATTAATCCGTAAGAGTTAGTCATCATGTCGATAATAATTATCTAAAGAAACTCACGTGAAAATATAAAATTTTAATTGATTAGATATTGTGTTAGCCATACTTAAGAAAGAAAATGAAAATGAATGAAATGAAAGAAAAGGACTACCTTCAACCTCATTTTTTAAATAAACACTTTGTCAGTTTTGCGGTAAATAAATTCTTAGGAATTCAGGACAGTTTTTAGTGAATCATTTTGTTTCGACCGTTCGCGGAGAGACGCGATCGCGGGATAGCACGTCAACGAGAGTTGTAAGTTCCCGTTACGATTAAATAATCGACGCCACGAATTGATCGATCCCCTTATTTCGATTATGATAATAAGGGTAGTTCAATGAAATTCCACAGAATTAACACAAATAAATTAATGTTTATTTCAACAACTTATTAACTAGAAAGATATAAATGGAACAAAAAAATGTAACTGCGTGTTGGTTGATAAGTAATGCGCGACATACCACATGTGTTGACG
>NW_022885294.1:0-23965 GCF_011952205.1 Bombus bifarius
TCACATCACATGGTCACGACGATCTGGTTCTTCGTTATATAATGTTCTAAAATTTGTCGTACATATAGGATGTACAAACCGTGATATCAAGGTATCAGTTCTTCCTTCCCAAGGGACAGTTTCATTAAAATTCTGATAGAATTAAAAATTAATTATTAATATTCTAACAATCATATATGTTAAATACATTATAGTCAACGATATATACCTGAGCGAATGTAGGGGTGATTCCTTGATAATTATAAATGTCATCAGCCCACATCATTGTGCCACTTCTTTGTACTCCAGCCTCTAGATTAACAGCCTAAACAAACATACAAAATTTTATAGAAGCTGTACAAAATATAGTATATCTGCGCAATATTGAAGCGTTCAAGGGGATATAAAGGTAATGTACATCACATACACGTGTACTCTCATGCAACAAAATACAATTAGATTTAATAGTATAAGCTCTTTTATTCATCATAATAGATTGGAAATTTAAGTGTCTTACGAGGGTGAGTAGAAAGTTACCCGCTCTGTCGGTGTAGAATTTATTTTAAGCAATTGTCAAAAAAGACATACATCATTTTTTGACATAATCACTCAATTTCTGTATACACTTTGTCCATTTGCTGAAGGACCTTCGTATTTTCTCATTAAAAAATGTTTTGGGCTGAGCTGCGAACCACGAATGCATCGTGGTCTTCACCTTTTCATCAGCTTTTTCGGCATCCATCTCGCACAAACTTTTTAAAACCCAAATCTGTCGTGCGCTATTGCATAAGCAGAGCCGTGGCTGATTTGCAAATGATTTGCCACATTATCCAGCGTCACTCGTCTATTCCATAGAGCATAAGTTCATGAGCACGTTCAATGTTGTCATCGTGGATGTGGACGGGCGTCCAGCTGTTTTTTCATAACACTTGTGCGATCTTCTTTGAACTTTTGTGCCCATTCAAACACACTTCGTGACAAAACACTTTCTCCATAATGTGCATTAAATCATTGATAAATATAGGCATCAATCATAACCTCCGACCACAAGAAACGAATCACAGCATCCTGCACTGTTTTCCTGCAAATCACCATTGCAAAGCGCCATTACTCGCGCAACGGTCACAAACGAAGTGACGTAACACAATGAAACCTACGCAGCAGCACTGAACAGATATTGACGTCATACGAAGAGTGCAGATGGATCAGTACGGTCGACAGAAGTTTTAACTATCTGGAGTGCGGATAAATTTTTACCGAGAGTCGTATAGGAATCTATAATCTGTAAGTACACCTTTGGCTGAATGGAAATTTCTCTTACATATAGTTAAAAATGCAGAAACAGTGTATTGAATTGGAAAGTGATAAAAAATAAGCGAAGTTTCGAGGTTGCATGTGATTGCATGAGTACACAGGACGTTTTTAGCGAATAAAAAATAATTTTGAAAGACACGAGACTTATCTTGTATTTTATGCACTCTCTGTGTCCGAATCTCCAGGAGCTCTCTATCTTATGAAGTGTTTTAGATTAGCCGGAAAATTTTGTATGTACATACAAGAAGTATACGATCTAAGTGGAATATTCCAGTATTCTCTTGATACAACAGAAACGAAATTTACAGAACTTCTCAGAAAGTTGGTTTATTATTACCAAATTAATAGAATTAATATACGTTTATCATCTTTACATACCTAAGTCGTGGAGGTTTATCGTGCGTAAAAAATTAGTGTCGTTTCAAAGTTACATTTCGTACATTTTAAGCCTATAATTTGTAACGTACAAAACAATGTAAGTTTGAGCTGTTTCTTATCTCCACAATAAGAAAATCCAACTTTACGTTTTTTACACAATGATATTTATGGAACAGTAATATCATATTATTGCATCGCTTGGAGAATGAAGTCAAGGTACGATGTGACCCTAGTGTAAACGCTGGGATAGCCAGCTGTGCCGCACTTATAAGCGTAAGACACAATACCTATTAAATACGAGGTTAATTCATGTTGTATCAGCAGTGGTCCGCCGCGGTCAGCCTGAAAGGATCGTTAAATTTTTAATCAAAGATACTGAAATATATCGATCGAATTGTATTGAAATTATACTTGTATACAGTAATAATCTTCTATTGATTTGTGTATTGAAATACTCCAATTTATAATGTACATGTTATATGTATTTTGAGCAAAACTAAGATTAGAAGGAAATTAGATTAAATACCATAATGAGGTGTGAGAAGTGGGAAAAACTATGGAATTGTATTTATCTATTATTTCTAATGCTTAAGACGTCGATTTGATGTTAATTCGAATTGACGTGTCTTCAGATACCGTATAGTTTGTAGTAACTCTGTAACTTAATTACCGTACAAGAATCTCCACCCTGAGCATGTTCGGCGCATATTATACCATCAGTGATATCAGGTGCATTAGGAAATTTGGAATAAGCTATTTTGCATTCGGCGTTCTTAATCACTGGCATTTGTACTTCCATTAATGCATTACGTCGTGGTCGTCCTACGAAGAAGATAAGAAAGATATTTAAGACTGAAACTGTTTAATTTTATTATAAAATTGATATCACTTACTATATCTTAATGCTCCCTATGCAGCAACAAGGGGGTTATAGCCGACGAAGTTGCTCTTTCGTAGGGGCTCTTTCGTACAAATGGGATATACGTACCCTGAAAAATAAAAAAATAAATGAAAATGCCTGAAACGAATGACCAAAAGTATAAGAAAGAATTGTACACGCTTTATGACACAATATATGTGTACAGTAAGAAATTTCAGGATATGATACTTCAGTAATACTCAATAGCATATATATATATTTCAGGACTTACTCGAAAATGGCACCTCCTCCATCAATGTAAGAATGGCAATATTATGATTGTGTATGTTTTCTATTCCATCCATATGTGCACAATGTGCTGCGGTCAAAACATGCCTAGCCGATATCAGGGAACCTCTGCACTTCCATAGTGGTTTGTCTGGGTTTCGGGGATTACGAAAACCTAATGCAGCGATCCATGGCCAAGCGCCTAAAATGCAATAGTCATAGTTGTTAATATACATAATTTTTTCTCACATAACGAGTAACAACGATTATTACCTATTCGATATTCGATCATACAACAGACGATAAGTACATACGTACAAATACTCTGAAATAGAGATTTGATAAAGACAGAAATTAAATTTTTATTCCAGTGGAATACAAATTATTAAATAATTCTATATAATTTCTATTTGAACTATACTGAACTATAAAGTTCAAACGTGTAATTTCTGCCCTAACAGTTTTTGATCTCTATCCATATTATTACTCCTATATCAATTTTTTATTTCAAGCAAAAAGATACTCTTCCTAACATGAAGTAAAAGAAAGAAATTATTTAAGTTAATAAGTAAAGTTACTACCGATAAAATCATAGCATTATTATTTAGTCTAATTGAAATGTACATTGATGTGCTGTTTAATGCCTTTAAAGTTCATTCTTTGCAGTAAATGGCTTATTATTAATCGGAAAGAAAGATATAAAACGCACCAAGTTCAGCTGGTTTACCATCGACCAGCCTGGTATGAGAGACGTTGCTAAAACCACAGTATGGTGGTCGCCAAGCCTTATACTTATACACAGTTTTTGTTAAAATTTCTCTCTTCTCTTTGTTTGGATCGTCCGGACAGCAAACGATCGTAACATTGCCCTGGTATCTGCACACTGATCGTCTATAAAAATCGGTGGCTGTACGGTACTGTATCTGCCATATTTCTTGCAGAGGTTTACATTTTCTGTAGTCAAGGCACCTGCCTTCTTGATTGTCCGGTGTGGTACATTCTGGATCAAACAATTTTAAAACATTTATACAGTTCAAAGATGCGTAAGAAAGCGACACCGATTACTCAACTTTCGAAGTAAAAAGCCGATCAAGTCCACCGGATTGCCCTACAGACACGTATTAATCCGTAAGAGTTAGTCATCATGTTGATAATAATTATCTAAAGAAACTCACGTGAAAATATAAAATTTTAATTGATTAGATATTGTGTTAGCCATACTTAAGAAAGAAAATGAAAATGAATGAAATGAAAGAAAAGGACTACCTTCAACCTCATTTTTTAAATAAACACTTTGTCAGTTTTGCGGTAAATAAATTCTTAGGAATTCAGGACAGTTTTTAGTGAATCATTTTGTTTCGACCGTTCGCGGAGAGACGCGATCGCGGGATAGCACGTCAACGAGAGTTGTAAGTTCCCGTTACGATTAAATAATCGACGCCACGAATTGATCGATCCCCTTATTTCGATTATGATAATAAGGGTAGTTCAATGAAATTCCACAGAATTAACACAAATAAATTAATGTTTATTTCAACAACTTATTAACTAGAAAGATATAAATGGAACAAAAAAAATGTAACTGCGTTTTGGTTGATAAGTAATGCGCGACATACCACATGTGTTGACGGTTCGACTTCTCGAAAAGTTCTGAACGCCTTTCGATTTTTTTCGTTTTTTCTGGAAGGCGACCCCCAATACGTTCGGATCACGCCACATTCTTTTACGCGAGGTAAAATACGGGCCACGAGTCGACGTTTCTGGAAGTCGCCCTGCTTAATGAACCATGCGTTTGCCACTACAATGTTTGTTTGCCGGGCAGACGCGACGATCCGTCTGCGACATTATAGTGCCGCGATCGATAGTTAAGAATATGACCTATGGTAAGCCGCATGGCGTAACATTCTCCCCCCGTTGAGAGGGTACCGATCAAACTAGCGAGGTGTGTTTGAAGTTCCCATCTTATTTCGTCTCGGTGGCTAGTTGTTCGGGTTTCTCGAGATCGGGTTGAATTGGCAGTGGGACAAGCCTTTTGACGCCCCGATCCAAAATGCTCTTTGCCGTCTGAACTGTAGCTGTCCGGATGACACCATCGGCGCCTGGATGAACCTTGATAACTCGACCCAGAGGCCAATGCATGGAGGGAACGTTGTCTTCTCTGAGGATGACGATTGTGCCCTTTTGGATGCTGTGTCCACCCTTGCTCCATTTATTGCGGTTGGTTAGCTCGTTCAAATACTCCTTATGCCAGCGGTTCCAAAAATGTTGTTTAAGCTGTTGGATATGCTGCCATTTGGAGAGTCGGTTCAATGGAATGTCCCTGAAATCTCGATCACGTAAGCACATTAATGAATCGCCAATGAGGAAATGTCCGGGAGTGAGGGCTAGGAGATCATTTGGATCGGTGGAGATAGAAGTTAGCGGGCGGGAATTGAGGACTGCTTCTATTTCTATGATAAGAGTATTACGGTGTTAAGCTCATATGTTTCTGTTTCTCCACTCGCGCTACGCCATAATATCCTTTGATATTTCCGATCCTCTGGTCGTACGAGGAATTGCCGATACATTTTCTCGATGTCGCCAGTGAGTACGTACTGACGAGCGCGGAATCTAATTAATATACAAAATAAATTGTGAATTGATTTGAGAATATAGGATTTCCCCATTTTCATGATTATCGTGATTTTTGTATAAATATATTTTTTAAGATACTAATAATTAGGTACTTATAAATTAGTATTATCAATTATTTTGCATTTATAATTCCGCCTCTAGTATAAGTGTTAATTGAAAACTAACTTTACGTTTCAAAAAGTACTAGCAAAGTCGTTGAGTAACAAGCCACTGATGCTAACACAAATAGCATTGTCGTAATTAAATATTTCTAAATATTCATTTTTCATTTTGAACCTGTAGAAACAATTTATTATATATACTATTAGCTAAGTAATTGCATATTTAATTAAGTCGAAATATAAAACTTAGTTATTTTAATAATTTAGAAAATAAAAAACTGACAAACATTTCAATTTAATTTATGGTTGGAACAAAAGACAGTTATTTTTCATTAATTGAAATATTGCAATGCAGAGTACTTTCCAAAATACGCCGAGAGTATTCCTGATGGTGAAACGAGCGTTGCTTCATCGAACGCAGCTAAAGAAAACAACATCTCTGTAGTTGGTGGTACGATGCCTGAAATAGAGGGCGATAAATTGTACAATACCTGTACTATTTGGGGTCCCGATGGAACTTTGATAGCAAGACACCAAAAGGTAAGTAATATATTCCTTTATGGCTTTGAATTTGAAAATATTGGGGTGAAGAAAGTGACTCTATCTAGGAATAATTTAGGAATATACATATGTACATACGTATACTATAACCAATTCAATAATTTACGGTTTATAAAATACGTTATGATACGGGAAACGCCCATTTTTGTTGTAATGTATAATATAAATTTTTCACATACGAAAATACTTATTCTTTCTCCTTTTTAAACATTATTAAATGTTAAGATTTTTTAATAAAAGAAAGTGATAAAAACGCTGTCAGTTATTAAATAAAAAATAATTAAAGTTTAGGAGTTGGTAACTTTGATATTAAATTACAAAAGTTGCAGCAATAGAATTAGCGACTACATTTTTATGTTATTAGGTACATCTATTCGACATCGACATTCCTAGTAAGATTACTTTTCGAGAGAGTGATTCACTCAGTCCTGGTAACTCCCTAACGACGTTCGATGTGAAGGGCTGCAAAAAAGGTATTGGCATTTGCTATGATATTAGATTCGAGGAAATGGCACGCATTTATCGGAACAAAGGTACAGTAACTTAATCGATCAATACTTAACTAGCAAAAAATTAAATATCTTTCTTAAATATATTCTATATAAAATTAATATAATCTGTAACTCTGTATAAAAAGAAGCTTAATTTAAAAAACCAGTATATTTGCTGAAAATGAAACAAATAAAAGAATTAAAAGCACAATAAGAGGACTGTCCTCGCATATTCAGAAATGATGGAATGTGAACCGTGCAACTACGAAGTTAATTGGTATTCGGTGGCTTCATATTTCCTGCTTCTCTGGGTTAGGTTGCCAAATGCTGATATATCCAGCGGCATTCAATATGACCACTGGACCACTGCACTGGTCATTACTTCAGCGTTTCAGAGCGAATGATAATCAATTATACGTTGCCTGCATATCACCGGCTCGTGTTCCTTAAGCAAGTTACGTCGCATGGGGACATACACAGTTGACCCATCCCTGGGGAAAGATTCTTTACGATTTGGAAACTCAAGAGAATATGGCAGTCACCGATATCAAAAAAAAAAAAAAAAAAAAAACTGGCGAACCGTGTGTTACCACAACGAGACACGCGATGCTACTTGTCGCTTTAAATTGTGCCGCAACTCGTTTACTTACTTATTGTAATTAGTAAAACGACCTGAGAGGCAGACAGATACAAGAAAGAAGGAATATTATATTAGCGGCATTTTTGTAGCCATTATATATGGTTTCGATCGCATAATTAATCAGTATCAACTTACCAGTCTTTAACGGAAGGACAAAAAGAAGAGCAGACGGCACACAGACCGCAATCATGATCATTTTCAAGTAGAATCTCAAACTGCCGTACATCTTCGAAAACTTCGTTAGTCGTAAGGGATCAAAGGATGATGTCCGCGCTGCGGAAAATAGATGAGAAGCGGCTATTTCAACAACCACCGTGTAGGTACTGCACTAGCCAGAAGTATCTGCGACAGAAATCAGAATACACTCGTTTTCGCATGGTTGGATCAATTTCGCGTGGGACTAACCTGATTGAACCTAACGCGGGATAATTGCTCAACTCACGACTTTAACCAGCCCGCTTGATTCTCTGTAAATGCTTGAAATTGACGCTTGGATTCTTTCCAGATTAACTAGCTTTGCCCCTCCCTCCCTTTATCTATTTTCTTAGATCGACTTAGACTGCCACAACATATTATCTTTCTTCTTTTCTTTTCTTTTCTTTTGATCTTTTAAAGCCCTAAATCGCTGGCTATTTTGTATACTATATATTTTGTACACTCAATTACTCTGTAAGTCATAAGTACATATGTTTTACAACGTTATTTGTCATATTTCAGTTAAACCCCAGAAAAGCCAGAAATATATTTTCAGCATGTTTTAACGCGCCCCTGGCAAAGATCTCAAAAACGAGTTGCGGCACAATTTAAAGCGACAAGTAGCATCGCGTGTCTCGTTGTGGTAACACACGGTTCGCCAGCTTTTTAAAAGCGCTCTCCGACTGCTTTTTCCTCTCTTCCCTGTCTCTTCCTTTTTCCTTAACAAGCGAAATCATTTTCGCGAGGACGAGAGTACGGAAATGACGTACTGGCAATTTTGTTTTGTGATAATACAAGCAGCTCGGTTTCAGTGAATTAAACTTGGCCCCAAGCTTCTACTTATCTACCTTCCTTTCCTTTATTTTCCCTTCTATATCGGTTTTGCGGTTTTCCACATTTCCATCACAATAAACCATGTTTTTTCTAGATTTTACATGTTAGCCAATGATTCACGGCAAAAGCGTCGACTGTAAAAATATTTGTAGTTGCAATAGCAAGAAGTATGTTTTCTCAAATAGAAAATATTGGGAGCGTACACGCTGGCAAAACAATTCATGAATAGCTCGTCCTCTGCTTGTTATTTGTTTCGATACTGTTAGCAAACAAATTCATGAAACATACTGGTATAGCGTAAAATGAACATAAAAGTTTTGCGTACACTTGAGAGCTGAACTTTGGTTGTTATACGTATATTATACATATACGCACACAGTTATGTATATGTATATATATATAGAAAATTCCATAGAACTTTGAGCTTAATAACATATTAAAATCATTAACATTAAGGAGGTGAACTTTACTTACCTATTACCAAGGTTTCTTCCGCCAAATAATACATAAAAATTGAAAAAGATAATGTAACTAGTATTAACTTTTTTTTGTGTTATAATTTGAATCACTCGATTTATCCGACTGAGGATGGTCGATCGCAATCTCAATTTATACGTATTCTCATCGCATGAAATAGATCACATGAGGGATTTTCAAAAGTCGATGGAATATTAATCGCGATTAATTATTTGTAGGTGTATTCTGTGCGGCTAAAGCAGTCACCTAATGAATTATTGAGTACCAGGAATGTTAGCGGTAAACAGGATTGCGGCTATGAATGATTCTCTAATGTCTATATTAGAGATGAATTTGATAATTTATCCTCATAATATGCAATCCGCTTTTAAGTGGAAATCATAATTAACAATTTCTGTTTGATTAAATATGAAGAGCAGATAAATCGATACGCTTAAATCAATATTAGAATTTCTTAACATTTTTATCAAATATTTTAGCACTGTAAAAGCGTCGTAGTAGAGAAATATTAGGTTGTTCCAAAAGTTTCTTTCGTTTTATAAGAAAGTAATAGATGTACAACATTTTTCGTTTTATATTATTTTATTGAATTACGTGTGATCCACCTTTTTCCAATTTAATGTAAAATAATATAGAATAACATAAAACAAAATATGTTGTGCATCTGTCATTTCTTTATAAAACGAAAGAAACTTGGGACAACCTAATAGGAATTTACTTTTATTATCCATTATAAAAATGGATTGTTAATCCTCTAGGAGATACGAACAATATAATTACAATTAATAAGGAATAAGCTAGCATAACTTAAACCAGCTTTTGCAGAAAGCTATTAGCTAAAGATGTTTATTAAACAATGACAACATGAATTTTCTTAAGTACCCCATTTGGTACTTAATCTACTTCGTAAGTACCGTGTGTCCTAGCCTTCAAAGGATGCAATTTTAACCAGAATGTTTCACATTACTTACCCGTATTATTTCCTTGTAATATAATTTATATTTACATTATCTACGTTACGTTACATTCTACGCGTCAATGTAATGTGATTTTTATTTCTAATCGAAGTTATTCAAAATTTGTAGTATCTCAATAAAAAATTAACAGCCTGCAAAAACTTCACAGAAGCATTAGTATCTTCGAAACTATTGAATTCAAATGGCTAATATTCCTTAACAATATGCACTCGACGACGTTTATCGAGAGAAGTATGTGGCGTAATAGTTAAACTTTCAATTCATATACATATATCGTTTATGAAAAAGTAGTCATTCTGCTTTTGTGATCTGTGACACACTATAAATTCTCATAAGCTAACTAACGCCTAATCTTCTGTAACGTATTAATATAATATAGGTATGTATATCTCGACTTTGAGCAACCAATTGGTGCTAAATAAGCTTTAGTACATACTTCTTACACATAACAAAAGACCAGTTAACATCTCTGCTCTTAAAAGAAAAACGAAAGAAGCTCTGAAAAGCTGCAGAGTTCAGGTCGAATAACACCAGCTCAGATAAATGACCCTCTAACTTACCTTTGTCCTCATCGACGTCGGTGATTTTAAAGCTAGTTATAAAGTGCACTTCTCAGCCAGCGTCCACGGCAGTCAATATTATTTAACGGGTCTTAACGCGATGTAAAAAGGGAAAAAGGAGGAAAGAAAGAACAGGGAAGCAAAGAGAAGAAACGAATTTTTCATTTTCTCGAAACTGGATCAAGTTTCAGGCTGCTCGCCAAAGAGTCTGTAGCTAACGAGACAAGATTAGACAAACCACGCTTTAAAATTCCCACAGAACTATAATAATCCTCGAAATCAATACGATTCGTCGATCCATCGCTTGATTAAAAAATGAGATAGGATGAAGCTCACTAGTCGGCCTTTGAACTTTCAATAGCGCTTACGGCTCGTATACTCTAGTTTGAATGCTACAATGTAAGCCAAGTCAGCTGTAACTAGCGTTCGCGTGATTGTCGCTATCTATTATTCACGCGTTACACGTTCACCAGACAAACGCGTCTACCGGTTGACATTGTTTTCTGTCCTGAGTTTCAAAGCAATTATGTTGCTTCGTGTAATCAAATCTCGCCAAACTAACGATAAGTTCTTGTTTGATCTTACACAGTTATTAAAACTATACAAGTTAAACCAATCTAGCCTAAACAAGTAATGTCGTTATATATTCTTTTTTAAATCTATATATTGTTTAATAAATCGTGGTTAGGATATAGTAGCTGACAAAAATATTCGGACAAATATATTTGTAGAAACATTTTAAGAGTGTATTATGCATAGTGGCACTATTTAATACTGTACTGTGACTATCATGGTCGTGTTGGTATTATTCGAAACTAATCTGAAAATCTGTATGGAATTTGTAAGATATTTAGTACGAGTACTGTGCATTACTGATATGTACACAACCGAGACGAGATAACGAAGGTACTGCTCTCCATCGTTCATCGCTACGCGTTGCTAATAGCAACGTATAATGCATATATATCTCGCAAAAACCATAAAAGTACCCAATGGAACCACGTTTAATATTTGATAATAATGTACCATTACAGTTTCGTCATTTTCAATTAATTAAACACGACCCTCTCTTTAAAAATTAGAAGATAAAATACGTAATACAAATCTACTCGAAATCTTTTAAACCTTACGGACGACTACTTATGGTCTTTAAAAGCAGCAGGGATTAGCAGAATATTAACTGCGGATTTTTCTTGGACCGCAGCATGCAATATGAAATATGGTTATTAAAATGTACACTGAAAATTTCATATCCATAATATACTCGTGCTTGTAGGACCTTGAAAATGAATTCTTAACCCAAATAGTCGACCGCGATATTCTAGAAATTTTGTGAAGCTGACGTCAATACCAATATGTACCGTCGTTGTGCTATTATTTCGTGATAAGCCGTATTGATTGCACTTCCATTTCACGGAATTAATTTTTCCACACAAAAAGTGATAACGATAATCGAAAAAAGAAAAATATACTACCACTTTTCGTATCAGCATACACAAGCGCACTCGATTTTACACGAGTATACAATTTGCAAATTCGACGGAACGATCGGATTTAATTATTTTTTCGATATTTCAGGCATCAAGTTTTATTTACACATCGAACGTTGAAATACGGCGAAATACAAAATGTACAAACCACTCTGGACATTAATTAACTTTAAACGTTATTGATTAATTAAAGAAACCAACCATTGTGTTGATTTTTACATTTTGAAAAATTGTTATCCACTTTTGCTTTGTTTAAAAATTGAAAAAAAATACTTTTATTGTAAGTCACGAGTATTTCTTTTATTTATTTAAACTTTAGATCAAATATTACAATTTATAAATATATCATTTATTTAGATATACTTGTAATATCTGTTTTATAAGTTTGTACAACCATTTATCTATTTATCTATTTTATTTGCACATAATCTTTATAGACTGATTTTGTAAAGAATAAAAAATTGTGATTCTATTTAAAAACGATCGTGTCAGACTCAAGTGATAAGCGATATATATTTCAGCGATATATATATTCAGATTTCACCATCACATAAACGGTGCTATTGGAAACGTTTCACAATAGACGTCTTATAAGCGCCTGCGATGTCCGTCATATGTAAAGCTATACCACTGAATCACGGCCGCCATTTAGTGATTAAGGTCGATCACTTAGAGTTGTTAATCCGACATAATGGCGAGCAATACATCGAAGACATTATTGGAAACACAGTTACAGTTTAATTTCATTGAGCTTATTTGCAAATAAATGTGTACAATATATTTTAGAGGTTTTAAATATTATTGCTGACTAAACGTCTCGTCTGCGCATCATCTTTCTTTAACTTTTTTTTGCATTTTCTTATCGACGCATGAAGACGAAATGCGTAAATTTTATTATTTATTTAAACATTACTATATTGTGCTCAAAGTAGCGGAATATCGTTCTATTATCAATATATGAAGAACTAAAAGAATTAAAAAAGAATTAAAAAAATATGTAGTTCAATCAATACTTCGTGTATTTTTCTATCTCCACAAGACAATATCCGGACCAGTTACGCTTACAGTATCAACAAAGATTTGTCCAGCCATACGGAATAAGTCGTACTCAGTAGTTTAAAAGTATTAACCGCACGAACTCCAGAAACACTTTTGAAGTAACTTTCGAACCAATAAATCCCCGAACTAAGAACTGTCATATTTCGTCTCTATTTATCGAATATTGCGAGAAAATGCAAAAAAAAAGAAGTTAAATAGAAAAAGTACTTGGAAACTTAAAAGAAAAAATCTCGAAAAATCTCTTAATACTTTTTACTGTCGTCTTGAGACGCACCATATGTTAAGCTTCTTCGTAGTTACAACTTTTACCGCAGATGTAACGAACTGACAAATGCTTTGAATGGCGCGCGCGCGTCAACGCCTACACTTAAATTTTAAATAAATGTTTTTAAATAAATGTTTAAAATAATACATTAAATGTATTAACTTTCTTGCGCAATTTCATTTAATTTCTTACGATATGGAGGGTTTAATTACGTTTAAGATATCTATTTGAATCTTTTAAATTCGAAGTTTTTTAAAAAATTACCTTAAACTTTATAAAATTAAATCGTTTTTCCACTTTGTTGTATCATAAAATAGTTACTTAAATTCAAACCTTACCGTCGTCTTGAAATATTCTATATTTTCCTCGTCTTAAAAAATCTCCCTACAGAAAGAATAAAGAAGAATAAATTCCCATACGTTAAATTTCGCGTGATTGATGGAATACATAACGATAACGAGAACTAACTAGCGACAATAAGCAACCATTAGCAAGACAACTGGCGACTATAACTGTCGTCTCTATGATGTATGGCGACTAAGGAGAACAGCCAGCAACTACGGATTACATGTAACAACCAACTGCCCCACTTCTAAAAGGCAACTAACTTGCAAACCCTTTGATGGTTTCTGTAGCGTGATATACCCCTTGAACGTGGTTAAAGAATGTGGTCGCCGCTGGACGGCGGTTTGACAGCAGAGCGATCTCGCCAATTCAAAGCTTGACATTACAAACTACCGAGAATCATTAGGCTCGTTATCGAGCATCTAGCTTTCAGAAGGTGCTTTATCATATGATATGACTTCACGATATTTTTATAGCAAGAAGAATGGCCAACCTCTAACAAAACAAATTTTTACTAAGTGCTGCATGTGAGCTGCAGGCCGGCCTACTAGGGAAATTTGACGAATGAATAAACTAAAATATATACGAATATATTCGTTATATCATAAAATGCCCGCATTATGTTCTCTAACACCATAGAGGAAACTAAATTTATATATTAAAAAATTGGAATACCTGTTATAAGAGAGTTAATTAAATTCTAACCTATCGATGACTCCATAAAAACCTTTATTTCCTAAAAATGTATATCTTCCAAATTCTCCTTAGAAAGTCTCATAGAGAAAATATGAAACCTGAAAAGTACATCACGCTGATGCCTCGATCAACCCTCGTGCTTCGCAGTCCATGTGTCCGAGCGATGAATTCGCTGTCGACGGACAAACAGCGACTGAGCCTAACTGAAACGAACTCTGTCGCAGTATGAGCACAGGCTACGTTCGCGGGTCGATCGAACACGTTCTGCGCCTTTCCTCGGCACCAGCGTCAAAACCACCCTCGACGAGCGCAACGCACTGGTGCACCTGCAATATTAACCACTGGTCTTTCCTTTTTCGCGCGATATTATATCAACACCTATGATACCATTTCAAAGACTGCAATCAAAACATTAAATACCGCATTAAAGCCATACAATAATTCGCAATATTCATTCGTAAACGTTATTGTATATGTGCTTAATTAATCGTTATTATGTTTCGAATGATTTACTACCTCATATTCCATAAGCAGATATATGGTTCATTTTCATCTCAAGTACGATATAATTTGTAACAAATATTTATAATTCACAATGTAAAATATTTATAATTCATTGGAAATATTATTCTATCACGGTATAGTGGTCAAATTTCACATAAATCACAAACATATGGTAGTCAAAAGCTATACTCACGACATGACAAATCATGATGATGTCATGAAAAATGGCGTCCGTCCATATATATTCAAACGCAACGAACAAGTTCGAACTTTTCGAGAATAAACGATTTGTTCGATAACATCTGTCGCGAGCTTCTCTTCCTTTAACGATAACAATTGACAACTAAAGCTCGAGAGGCTCGTAAGGATGAACAGCGACGAGTATCTAGAAGCTATGTACTCACCTGGGCAAGGAGACTCCAACACCAAGGACGTTGGAAGTTTCGAGAAGCGAAGATGGAAACTGAAGTAGCACGTCAGGTCAACTCTGGCAACGTCAACGCCGTTAGCCGCGCTGGAAACACTCGTTCCCGGCCGATCACGAAAGTTAAGCAGCAGCGGTCACGGAGCGGTCTAGGATGGGTGACCGCTCCGTGAGGCGTTGACGAAAGAAGGAAGGAGGCGCACCGAAGCCATTTTTCCGGGACCATCCAAGGAGCACGAGGCAGGCAGAAGCCCCCGGGACACAGGACTACCCTGGGAAAACACCGATGGATCTGATATTTCTTATAGTCGGGTGGCGGCTGGCCGGTGCCCGCGACACTAGCCAGTTCGCCGATCCGGTGCGGAAATTTCGGAGAAGTTGGTGGCCCCCACGGAGTCCTGTGAGCATCCCGACGGATCTGATATTCTCTCATAGACGGATGGCAGCTGGCGGTGTCCGCGGCACCTGCCAGTGCGCCGATCCGGTGCGGAGAATTTTCGGAGAAGTTAGTGGGCCCCACGCCTGCCAGGACCACGTCGAACCAGGAAGAGGCGTCAGGGGACGGGGTCCCAGGATGACGCAGCAGGAGCGAGGCGCTGGGGGGCGTGGTTCCCCCCCAGCGGTCCAAGAAGAGCAGGACGCCTCCCTTCGACAAAGAAGGAGAGATAGACGCCCGGGGGCAACCGGAGTAATTCGGGAGAGATCCCGGGTGCATCTCGACTCAGGCGTCAGGACAGGCCACCGTGGAGGTTTTAGCCGGTAAGAATCCGGCACTACCCAGCGCCCTCTCCCCGGAGGGGCGCGGGGTGCCTATGAAGGTTTCCTCCACGAAAAAAAAAAAAAAAAAAAAGGTCAACTCTGGCAAAAACTGCTAAAGAAAGAAAAATCCAACTAATTTGTTTCCAACAATAAAATGAAATTAATTTGTTTCACAAATTATTAACTGGATATTATTCAAAAATTATTCAAAATTCGCTTGATCGATTCACGGCCCGGATACTTGGGTCATACCATTTTGGTAATGGACGAAAATGGCAGAAGGAAGAACGACCGTTTTTTTCATATTTCTCTTTCCCCGGGAAACGAAAGAATGCCCGAGCACCTTGTTTCATTTCTTCTCGACATCAATTTCAATCTTTTTAAACGAAATATAATCTGAACGATGAAAAGTTCATTCAAATAATGCTCCGCGCCAGACACTCACGAAAATTAAGAAGAAACACGGAAAATTCGCGAATAAAACGGATTTCTTTGTCCCAGTGAGATAATAAATCTCGTACACGTATTGGTTTTTAAAATCAATATATCCACCAATGTGCACTCGTTTAACAAGGGTGATGGAACGTGCCAAAAATCTCTCAAGACGGTCTTGGCAACGGAAGAGTCGAAAATGTCACAATTATGAATGAAAAATTCGAATAGTTGCTGATTTTACAGTCGAAACCGATAAAGAACTCCAGATATTCCCCCAATTAATTTACAATAAATTCGCGAAAATGATCGATTGCTGACGTCATTGTATTCTAGAAAGATTGTAAAACGATAAGAATTTATTGAAAAAACTTATATTCGATGATAACACTTCTAATAAGAGTACTAAGAGGAGCGATTCTGTACTCACCTTCCTGCCTCGAAGTACCGAACGCAATTAACCGTCCGCCCAGGATGGAACCGTTCGGAACTTTTGTAAGTCACTGCACGGCCGCTGCTTATGGTGGAAATGTAATAGATATAAGTACAGAGCGCGTGAGCGAACTAAAAACGCGATAGAGAAGTAGAGAGAGGATGTTCCGTCCTTGTCTAATGACGCGCACTTGTACAGGAAATATGTAACAGCGGTATACGAGCAGCGTCAGTGTCCACTAGTGTGCATGCCTGATTAAACAAGGACAGGAAGTATCTATACATGGTGTTCTCTTTCTATTTCCATGTTGCATCCATCTTACTATACAGTACACACACTCAGCTATTCTATCATTATATTTGTGCGTTGCTTATGTGTGAACCAAACATTTCCATGACAACAAATCGTTTGTCTCTTGTTTGATGCTCGGTTTTCAACGGAGTTGAAAGAATTTTTTAAGAGAAACGTAATGGACGGGTTGTTTTTAAAGTAATAAACGGAAATTCTCGTATCCATTGAGAAACGATAGGCGATTTGAAAGTGTCACTATGAACGGTGATTTATCGATGCAAGGTAGTATGAATAAGATATTTTATAATCTGCGAAAAAAGGTAAGGAATATTCTAGATTTTAGATTTTAGAATTTCCACGTCACAGACGAGTGTGTTTTGTTATTTGATTTGTAATATTGCTGCAGTTCTCTTAATAGCTGTTCGTTTCATGCGATACTCGCACATAGTATCTATGACTTTTGCTTCTAACAATTTTTATAATTAGGCTGTATCAAATATTTTTAACGTTCGTGTTTCATGAAAAATCATGTGTAACTCGTTGAATTCGCAAATGTAACAAAAAATTACATGAAAAACCTTATATTATTGTAATGAAAAAATAATTATATTAGGAGGAGAGTCGTATTTCGGAACGTCATCGGAACATATTATACCTTGTATGTGATTATTTGGAACACAATGGGTGAGTATATTATAATTAAAATATATTCCTAGTTCCAATTCTTTTGAATAGTGTCAGTGACCAATCGAAATAGAAATCAGTGGACATCATGGAAAGAGAAGGCGAAACCAAATTTGAAAATTCGACATCGATAATTCAGTAGTTAAGAATAACTCAATCGATTATGTAGATTAACTAGTTATAAACAAATATATGAAGTATAAATTCAAATTATTCTTATCCATCTAAAAATTGGAAATTAAAAAGCAGAAGACAAGAAATTATCTTCGAGGATTTATATAGTAAATACATTCTTTTGCCTGTCTTACCTAGAGATAAAACAGTTGTTTGATGGTTATCTTATAGTGTTCAGTCATTGCGAAAAATATTTTTAATTAGTTAAAAACTATAATTAATTAAAAACTACATTTTTTTATGTATATAGACGTTAGCGATGTATTATTCCGGGAAGCTCGTCTATCTCCCGAACATCGGGTTTGCGACAACATCGATTTGGAAATTATCGTTGCAGAGTATGAAAATTATTACAAGATGAAATTTCAAAAATATCCCATATTGTGTAAGAAAATAACTGGAAGGGAAATGACGAGGGAAGTGACAAATGCAAGCAAAACGTAAGAATTTAAATTATTTAACGATATTAAACGGTATTCAACGTATTCAACGTATTCAACGTATCGTATTACAATATGATCCAGTGTTTGCAGAAGTATTGAGACAAAAGCCAAATCTGTTAGTAAACAAGCGAGAAGTGAGCCTGTGAAAGAGACGAATCTACAGCAGAAGATAACTGATGACAATACGAATCATATTAATCTCGCAATGACAGTGACGTCAATATTCCCCAATGAGAGTGATGGACGTTCATCAGAAGAGCTATTTAACGTCCCAATGGAACAATCCATGCAATCGAAGATATTGAAATGCATTGAAAAGCTTTATTCAGATAATCCGGAATTACGAAAGATTGCTGAGGACATCTCATGCGTAAGTTATTTTCGATTAATATACGTATCGTAAAGCTTTTAAACGATAAAATTCCCGTCGATAAACCGTCCAATGTATATCGACGATGACGTGATTTCAGTAACGCTTCAAATATCAAATTACGTAACACTTACTTAATATAGAGAAGACGCCATTTTATCTTTGTATCGTCACAGGAGATCATAGTAAACAAATTAAATGTACATTGGGATGACGTTATAGGCCTAGAGGAATGTAAAACCGCTGTTAAGGAGGCCGTTGTATATCCCCTTAAGTATCATATCTTTTTTGATGGCCCGTTTTCCCCCTGGAAAGGTATTTTGCTGTACGGCCCACCTGGTACAGGTAAGATACTCGTATTCTTTTCATTTCTGTATAGTTCATAAATATACAAAACAGGGAAAACGAAGTTAGCGAAGGCAGTCGCGACAGAATGCCATTGCACCTTTTTTAACATAACTGCCAGCTCATTGGTCAGCAAATGGAGAGGCGATTCCGAGAAGTATATACGTGTAAGTTGCTTTGTCTCTGTAAGTTTCTTTGTTCCTTTGTCTATGAAGGAGAGATTCTAGGTATAAAAAGATTTGATTTTATTTTTCGTCATTTATATATAAATAGAATAGTTGTTTGGAAAACGAAATGATATCATATTCTTGATGAGGCAATGAATTTAAGGAATTTCGAATATAATATTTAATGAATAATACATTTGTTAAACTGAACAGGTTTTATTTGAACTTGCCTATAGTCATTCGCCTACAATTATTTTTATCGACGAGATTGACTGGATCGCCACAAATAAAGGAGACTGTATATTGTCTGAACCTGCAAAGAGATTCAGATCAGAACTTCTTTCTAGATTGGATGGATTAGTGTCTAATGAGAATTCTAATGTAGTTCTTCTGGCTACAACTAATTCCCCTTGGTACGTATATCACGTTATTTCAATGTTTTCTAAGTAGAAAATATCGTAATATTTCTCCAAATTCCAAATATGTTATTGTGTTGTTTGAAGTATTCCTTCATTATTATTAGTATAATAGAACGATAATATTTATTGTAAATATGTTATTAGGGGCATTGATGCAGCTTTACTCAGGCGTCTCGAAAAGCAAATATACGTATCATTACCCAATGAAGTTGCTCGACTTGGTATATTCAAATTATACCTTAGCAACCACTTATTAGAAAATACAGATATTGTAAACCACATAGTAAAATGTACGGAAAGATATTCTTGTGCAGATATAAAATTGCTTTGTAAGCAAGCGTGGCTACTAGAAATAAGCCCGATATGGAGGAGACTTGAAAAGAAAGAAACACCTGTTACCACTTTGAAATATGAATTAAAAAGTTATGAAATATTAGCAAAATTGTTAAAAAAATGTCACCTACAGTTATGCAAATAGATAAATATGATACGTGGAACAAATAAATACGCAATCGTAAGGACAGATATTGAAAAATATAAATAAATGGATTATCGTTCGAGAAATCATTCGCATGTGTGTGCATGTGTGTATGCGCGCATGTGTGTGCGCGCATGTGTGTCATGTGTGTCATGTGTGTCATGTGTGTGCGTGTGTGTGCGCGCACGCGCTATAGGCTAAGTTTAAAATGTTCGGTTGTATTATATCCTTGTATTATATATGTCGGAGATGAAAGGAAAACCGGAGCCTTCCCTTTGCAATTTTGAGGAAGCCTTCTAATGCTTTAGCCTAGATTTTATCATAACTGTAATTAAGCAATTGTCATTTGTAATTGTTTGATATTTGTGAAAGCGAAAGTGGGTTCGAGGTGACAGCTGGTCGCCGAACGTAGCCACGGTCACGGGATAAACGTTTTGCCTGACGAAGGTGTGGATCGGTTGTATTGTTCTCCCTAGAAATCACATAGAATTGTACTTTAGAGACGTCGATATAATGGGACACACGTTGTATTAGGAATCAATCTCCAGACAGAAACTGGCTAGTAACGGCGTTTGAATCTTTCTCGATGTTTCCAAAGAGTATACGACAAACTTTTGACAGAAATTGCCTAGCAACAACGATTGGAACCTTCTCGATGTTTCCAGCGAGCATATAACAAACAAATGCAGTCGTATAGCGAAAAAGATTTTCATCAGATATTCATTCCTGTGATCGCCTTGGAAAGTGATACATCGAGCAATTTACCGAGTGTCTCAGCAATTGTATTTTGTGTTTAAAATTATTCGACACATAGTAAAGAGTTATCCCGTTGACCGTGCATTCGTTTGAACCCCGGAACATTGTTAATAGCGTTAATTAAATTCATTATTCGTGAAACCTATCAATCGTTAATCTCATTATACGTTAAATTCATTATTCGTAAGACATATTATTCGTTCCTCTTATTGTTCGTTAAACTTATTAATCTTTAATCTAATTATTAGTTAAACTTATCGTTTGTTAATCTTATTATTTGTTAAACTCATTATTCATAATATTTTGTAAAATCTTGTTTATTCGCGTAAATATATTCTCTGTTTCGTAAAACAATGGCTAATTCAAACGAAGGATCATTACGCGCCTTAAATCCTAATGATAACCCGACATATATATGTGAGTGTATTTTATCAAAAATATGTTTTTTATGTTTTCTTATCTTAGTAATTATTTTTAAAAAAGTCTTAAAGTCTTATATGAAAATAAAGCTGTTCTTTATTTAAAATAATTGAAGTAAATAAATACAATGAGTTTTATATTTTATTATATCTTATATTATTGTTATATTGTTATTGAAAAAATTGATATAATCAACAGTTCTTCCTGTTCTCTTGATTGTTTCTTGCTTGTTTCAAACCATGATAATAACCTACAAAAGAAATAACATAATCCATTGAAAATTTAATATACAATAAAATACTTATATGAAATAATTACCTGTGTAATATACCATGTAACCACTAATATACCATGACATCAACATACTTGAAAGTGCGTCTGTATCATTATCTGGTAATCTAGTACATTTTATTAAAATTTCGTATTTTTTTTCCAAATAAAATGTTAAACTTATTCCAAATTACTTATTAATATTAGAAGTATTCAGCATTCCATTAGAATTTTTAAATTGTACTTACTTGGCCATTAAGTGTGGTGGTAAAGGAGGTGCAGGTGGCATTATATCAGTCATCGAATTGAAAGATGGTCCCGGTATGAAGTGATGTTTATACGCATTTGCTTCTTCAGAGTCACAATCCATTTTTTCTACATTATATTTTTTCGAATTTACATTTGTAGAAAAATTAGTCTCACAAGTCTCATCGTTCTCTTCATTGAATTTCTCTTCCAAAGCTTTCTTTCGTTGTGCTATTTGACTTTGCAAACCTTCTGATTCTAAAAGAGAACTCAACTCGACTTTCTCTGTATTACCATAGCCTAAACACAGAGTAAAAGAAATTTTTGTCATTTAATAGAATTACTGAGTGCCATTCAGTTACTGTCCTTACAGGCAATGTATTAGAATTTCCCGTGCATAAATGTATATGTATAAATATTTTCCTTGATATATGTAGTAATAATCACTCGTCTAATGAGGAGAATTATATTCCAAGCAGCTAATAATGAACAATAAGTAACATGCATGTTTATGGTTCATGACCCTATATCCCACGGGTCTCCCCATAGACATTGACAGGTACTCCTGCCCAGTTAAGGACCTGCTGAATGACACTGTGATAGACTATGCGAAAGCCTTTACTTCATATATATATGTATTTTTAGTACATTTCTTAATTGACATAACCATCATGCTAAAGGTATTACCTACAAATTTTACAACACACGTGCCATTGTTTTCGTAAATTTTTGATATTATAGCTTCATAAATTTCTCCATCCACTGAGTATATTGCACGATAAGGTGCTCCTATGATCCATTTCTATAGAGAAAAGATGTGTATACAAATAAATATAAGTAAATAGCAAAATAAAATAATTTGCTTCTTAATCAATATATTTAATAATATTCTGTATCAAATTTGTAATATTCTATCAAAATCACAACCTTGTGTAATTTACTTGCGTGTTTAGGCTGCTTAAGATTTTGTAGGTTTTCTTTCGGTTGAGAATTTCCAACATCCATTCCCATTCGCTTGATAACTTCTTCTTTTGCTAAATTTATTGCTTTATCATATGCTTCTATTAATGCACTATCATCCCAAACATTATCATTGGCTGTGTCTGTATCCTTTTGAGATAGCAAATTATACGTTATTAATATTGATACAAGTATTTTATTATCAAACTATTGCAAATTATCATATATGTCATTTTTCAAAAATTGACTAAAAGGTAGTGGATACTGTTAATTACTATTATGCTAAGATCTTGTACTAAAATAATGCTAAAACCATTACGTTTCCATTACCATACATACGTTTCCATTTCCTCGTATAAAAAGAACATTCATATCATCTGCCATTTTAAAATAACATCATTTAAATATTGAATTTGCTTCTGAAATATTAATTTGTCTCATTTCTTTAACTCTAACACATTGTAAACAATGATGACATTATACCAACTATAATACTAAAAATCTATTCCCCATTCATTCGAAAGATTATTTTTTGAAACAAGGTTAACATTGAATGTTCCCAAACTTCAATAACTGTATTTTACTTTCTTTACAATATCTAACAATATATTAGAATACTATAAAAAAATATTGTATGCACAAGAAACTGTTTATAGCGAAATAGCAAAAGAATTAATCACATATTATAACTAAAACGAGATTGTTAAGTAGATTATATTATACTGCATATGCGTTAGTGTTTCAGCTGGTAAATATAGTATTTATATCTTAAGATAAATAAGATTTAATTCTATAAAATTGCATAATGAATTATACATCTATCTATTACTATTCGTATTTCCCCTTAGTTGTATGTTGTCAATAGCATCAATCACGAACATATAAATAAATATAGAAGAAACCGTTCGGAAATGGAAAGGGAAAAATGAACATGGAAGACAAGAAAGTTTTCTTCAGGTTTAGCGTATGCGTGATACGCTTTGAATGTCTCAGATAAAGATAAAGATATTCTGCTCATTTCTATTTGTTCCGCAGAACGAGAAATTTGTTGTCTTTCATATTGGTTTTTACGATTCAATTTTTGGGCAGTTTTTCCTAGCGAGTGTCGGTCCCTGTTTGATATAACCAGACCGTAATTTATACAGATATGTATTATAGATATATATTTGTAAAACTGAAATCAGATGAAATAAATGTTGCCTGAGGTTTTAAACGTTTAATAAAAACAATATTTCATTTGGAAAAAA